>NW_016157237.1:0-180424 GCF_001687245.7 Rhagoletis zephyria
ATTTCTCGTTGTTCGCTTTGTGTTGCCGCAGTATTCGCCACAATATGAAGCACATTTAACTGATGAAAATATAAATTTGGGGTGTTCACAGTTCGTTCCAAATTGTGTTTGAAAATGTAGACGGCTACATTTTGAGACATCTTTAGCATCAAACTGTGGGCACCCCTTTCTAGCAGTCGGCGCAAAATCGTCACAAAACTTTGCTGGTGTTGCCAAACATTTCTTCTTTGCGTGCATTTTTTATATGTCGCCTTTCGATTTTGTTTCTGAAAAATTGTAATTATTTAACATAATTACCAATTCCTAATATTTGTTATTTCTTTTCCTTGATTTGTTTCTTTTCATCAGAAATTGCGCTCAAATTAAATGCAAATTCAGAAAACGTGCCCAATAAATAAAAAAAATGTGATTAGTATTGCCATAATGCAACCCTGCTGCGAGGTTGCAAAATGTAGACTCGTAAAAAACATACCTTTGAGTGTGAAAAAATGTAGACGGCGTCGTTTTCCCAATTTTGTATGGGAAACAACAACACCACAGATTTTACGGTTAGAAAACGTCTTAAAATGTGGACGTCTACATTTTGAGACATTATTTGGAACGAACTGTGGACACCCCAATAGTTTTTAAATTGGATGTTTGCATAAATCTCATAGGCGCGTATTCATAGTCCAGCAACTAAGTCGAAACTAACAAAGTTACAACTTAAATTTAAGTACCAACTTAAAATTTACTTCTATTCATAGTCGCCTTTCAGACTTCTACTAAGGGNAACTCTAGAACATTCTGAAGTTTATCGCTCATTCTCTTTCTCTCGCTGTTCGCAGTGTTCATCCAACTTAACGTTTCTCTTTGTAGAACATTCTACGTCATTCTTCGAACATTCTGCCTATTTCTCGTTGTTCGCTTTGTGTTGCCGCAGTATTCGCCACAATATGAAGCACATTTAACTGATGAAAATATAAATTTGGGGTGTTCACAGTTCGTTCCAAATTGTGTTTGAAAATGTAGACGGCTACATTTTGAGACATCTTTAGCATCAAACTGTGGGCACCCCTTTCTAGCAGTCGGCGCAAAATCGTCACAAAACTTTGCTGGTGTTGCCAAACATTTCTTCTTTGCGTGCATTTTTTATATGTCGCCTTTCGATTTTGTTTCTGAAAAATTGTAATTATTTAACATAATTACCAATTCCTAATATTTGTTATTTCTTTTCCTTGATTTGTTTCTTTTCATCAGAAATTGCGCTCAAATTAAATGCAAATTCAGAAAACGTGCCCAATAAATAAAAAAAATGTGATTAGTATTGCCATAATGCAACCCTGCTGCGAGGTTGCAAAATGTAGACTCGTAAAAAACATACCTTTGAGTGTGAAAAAATGTAGACGGCGTCGTTTTCCCAATTTTGTATGGGAAACAACAACACCACAGATTTTACGGTTAGAAAACGTCTTAAAATGTGGACGTCTACATTTTGAGACATTATTTGGAACGAACTGTGGACACCCCAATAGTTTTTAAATTGGATGTTTGCATAAATCTCATAGGCGCGTATTCATAGTCCAGCAACTAAGTCGAAACTAACAAAGTTACAACTTAAATTTAAGTACCAACTTAAAATTTACTTCTATTCATAGTCGCCTTTCAGACTTCTACTAAGGGCCTGCCAATCGGTAACTTTTTTCTCCGTGGTGAGACGGGGTGGAAAAATTTGCTATGGTGTACAAATAAATTGAATTTTGCTGTGCCAAATGCAGAGTAAAATTTTGACAGTTGAAAAACCAAACAAACGCTGCGAAAGCTTTATTTTTGTGTGTTGCTGAAATTCTTAAAATTTATATTTATTTTATAATTTGCAAGTAACGTACGCTTTTTTTATGCTGTTTCAGCTTTCATTTTCATGTTCACTCCTTATAACCGCCTAGCAATATTATGTGTGTACATGGTTATAAGCTGTCAAAATTATACCTAGCCCCATGAGCTAGGTAAAATTTTGACTNTTTTTATGCTGTTTCAGCTTTCATTTTCATGTTCACTCCTTATAACCGCCTAGCAATATTATGTGTGTACATGGTTATAAGCTGTCAAAATTATACCTAGCCCCATGAGCTAGGTAAAATTTTGACTTTCGTATTCACCACGAGAAGTGTAAAATTTTTACTTTGATCCGTCAAAATTTTATATTTTCTATCAATTGGCACAGGGCCTAAGTAGTTCCGACTTAGTTTACGATATAGCAAAACAAGGGTGAAAATGTATCGATTTTTCTTTGCGATATTTTGGAAAAACTACATTTTTATTAAATAATGTCAAGTATGATCATCCGTTTATGTAATTTTTANAAAATATGGTTTTCATGATTGAAAGTGTTTTACAATCGCATATCATTACCACGGGTCGATTTTTCAATGCCAACGTTCTGGCCACAAACGTGCACCCACTTTTCACGCAAATTTACGCCTTTTGGCAAACCAAACATACGCACAAACTTGTTCCGATCACACAGCACTTTATTTTATATCATAAATATGTAATAAACCAAAATTTATAATTAAAATCGCTGCAGAAAACACATTCAATCGCTACGAAGAGGTAGAAGACGGTGTAAACAAAACCGAAAAACGTCAAAAACGCTACGAAAACTTTTTTCTGAAAATCGATTACAAATACAACGATGGCTGATTAGGTGATCTGTAGTCGTTGGTTCATGAATCATGATCTTTTATAGTCAAATTCCACCAATGTGAACAACATACAACTATCGATAGTGTTTAGAAATATTCGATACTGGCGGCAAAATGAAACCATCGATAGTTCTTCATCACTACTATTAAAAACAAAACAAAAAAGTCGTAGCTGTTTAATCACAGTTGCATCTTCTTCATTTATTTTTGAGTTTATTGCACTAAATTAACGGGAGCATGACGGAAACCGGGGGACGTGTTCTTACTGACGCGGAAAAGGCGCGCATAGAACGTAATCGCATAAAGGCGCTACATCTTAGGCAAGCTAAGTTGGTTGCACACCCATATCAAAAAAAGTAAGTTTAGTGAAAACGGATTTACTTAAATATAAATACGTATATGTATATGTACTTATGTCAAAATTTACTTTTAAGAAACATAAACAGTGTTGCCGGCGAAGAATCCGTAATTAAAGTACAAGGCGCTAAATATATAGACAGCGGTGGTGGTTTTCTCTTGGAGCAAGCAGTCATTCCAACTAGTGGACAGCCAATTACAACCGGAGCTGCCAGCACAGAAATCAATAAAGTTTCAAATGACGCTATTTCAATACCGATCACCTTTGAGGAATGTTTAGACTGCGGAGATGCTTTTGTTGAATCGTACCTATTGAGTAATTTCGGACATTCAGTTTGTGACAAATGTCGGGACCCAGATGGTCGTCACTCTTTAATTACGCGAACTGAAGCCAAAGCAGAGTACTTGCTTAAGGATTGTGATTTTGACAGACGTGATCCGCCGTTGCGCTATATTAGCCGAAAGAACCCGCATAATGTGCGATGGGGTGAAATGAAACTTTATCTTTTAATGCAAGTGGAGAAACGTGCAATGGAGGTTTGGGGTACAGAAGAGGAATTGAGTCGTCAACACGAACTGCGAGAAGAACAACGTGAAGTAACTAAAGTTAAAAAGTATAATAAGCAAATGAAACAGTTGCGTATGGAAATGCGAAGTAGCTTGTTCACGAAGGAAACGAAAGCCTCGCATGAGCACGAATTTGGACCCGACACTTACAATGAAACTGATGATAATTACACACATACTTGCTTAAAATGTCCTTATACTGAAACCTACGAAAAAATGTAATTTCTATGAAAATAGTATCTGGTTCAGAATAGCCATCGAAAAATCAGAATAAAAATGAAGGACATTTTACATTGCTACACTAAGATCATACACACTTTGACCCCTATTCTGCATTTGCTTTACGACGTACGCAGACCCAACAAAATGGTCGGTAAATATTCAACCCAGAGCTCGTGGTTATGGCATAATATTGCCCCTTTCATTGGTCTATGGCATCTCTCTACCAACCCGTTGAACTGTGTTTGGTAAGGAGTGGTTTTAAGATGTGTTATTCCCGAGGTTCTCATGAGCTCAGCAAAAGGCGAGGACTGAATCTGACGTCCTTGGTCGGACGTAATTGCGCATAGAACTCCAAATATAGATATCCAACCTTCAATCAGCGCTCTTGTAACCGTGGGTGCGGTCATGTCCGCGATCGGGACAGCTTCTGACCATCTCGTGAATCTGTCGACTATAGTGAGCGGAGTCCGTTATTAAGCGGAAACGGTCCCACTAAGTCCACGTTGATGTGAGAGAAGCGATTATCTGGTAGTGCGTAGCGCTGCAGTTGTGAAGATGTATGCTGATGAACCTTAACACGTTGACATCGGATACACGCTTTAACAAACTCCCTGCTGTCTTTCTGAATGCCTGGCCAAACGAATCGCTGCGTCGTCAATTTTTTTGTAGTGCTTGCCAATCCGAAACTTTTTCCAGCTTTTGTCTAAAAGCGAAGGTAGTTGGTTTATGGTCAGTATAGACGTGACAAACTCTTACCTTCCAACATAAACCTGAAATGCCGCATGGACAAAGAAATCGCTGTTAACTCGCGATCGTAAGTACTATAACGCAGTTGTGTTTTGTCGAACTTCCTAGAGAAAAAACCAAGAGGCTCAAGAGCTCCTTTGACAACCTGGTGTAGTGCCGCACCGGCCGTAGTGGCAGATGCGTCTACCCAAAGTGATAGCTCTGCATTCTTTGAGGGATGCGCGAGAAGGGCCGAATTCGCCAGCTGTTGTTTGCAACGCTCAAATGCAGATATCGTTTCACTTGACACCTGCGTGTGGAACAAATCGTCGGTAAAAGTTTATTACCGCTAAGAATTTTCTCAAATCCTTCACCGTTGAAGGCCTCTCAAACTTGCGTATGGCCTCCGCGAGCTCTGAAAGGGGGCGAATACCTTGGAATGACGCTTAATGCCCGAGGTATGTTATTTGGCTACGACCGATCTCTGACTTTGACACGTTGATAGCTAAATTATATTTTTTTTTCAAAGAGCTGACGGATATGCGATCAGTGATCAGCTAGACTTGTTGATGCGATACAGATGTCATCCATATAAGCAAACACGAAGTCCAACCCGCACACAACTTCGTGTATAAGCCGTTGAATAGTTTGTTGCATTGCGCCAACCAAAGGTCATGTACACAAATTCGAATAAACCGAAGGGTGTGGATATTACAATCTTACCGGCACCCACCTGGTGAAAAGCTTTTTGCAAATAGAGTTTGAGCAAATTTTCTTGCCTCGCAAAATATTGGTAAAATCCTGTAGATAAGGTATCGGGTACCTATCGGGTACTGTGATGGCATTTAATGCCCTGTAGTCTCCGCAGGGGCGCCATGTGCCATCTACCTTCCGAACCATGTGCAGAGGGCTGGCCCAACTGCTTCGTGACTGCCGACATACACTTAGTCTCATTAGGCTTTCAAACTCAGCGCGCGCTGCTTGTAGTTTATCCGCCGCCAGGCGTCGGGGACGAGCGAAGACAGGTTGACCGCGCGCCGGTGTAATGCACCACTGAAGAATTTGTGATAACGCCGGGCTATGAACGTCGTATTATTTCTGCAAATTTGCCTAATAAATCCGCGAACGGAGTCGAATGACTTGGTTGATGGGCCCGTAACTGCCTGGGCCATGGATTGCAAAGACGCGGTATTATCAATGATTCGATTTGTTTTTTTAAATCTATGAGTAGGTCAAAATGCCTGATAAAGTCTGCGCCTATTATTCCAGAAGTAACATCGGCAATGAAGAACGTTCACACAAACTGGCGGCGTGGGTCCAGATTAACTCTCAACATAGCTTCTCCGTACACATTGATTGAGGTGCAATTATCAGCAAGCAATTTCATAGTAGTTGGTTTATGCTTGACTGAACGTGAGCCTGTTGGTATCACAGATGCCAAATTCAAACGCTTTTACTATTTGAATTCGCCGATGCTGTTGGATAATAATAATCGTGTGTATTCACGATTGAGAGAATACAAAAGTTTGCGCCGATCTCGGACCGCTATTCCTCTCTTAACGACTTTGACAGAATCGTTGTTTGCATGACGTCATACTTGTGCAACTTGTTTACGTTTTCCTTGCAACATTTTTTCTTCTTCCATTCTTGCTCACGTTTTGGCATTTCTCTCGCAATTGCACCAGTGTGACGTCATACAAAAGTTATTCTCAAAAATCCTCTCTGATCTTGTATTCTATCATTCTTGGTGTGTACTCGTATTGAGAGGACAAAATATTCCAGCAGCAAAAGTTCTGAGAATTTAGCAGCAAGGTAGCAGTAACGCAAGAATGATAGAATACAAGATTGCGCCAATCGAGCTGCGAGCAACTGGCCGTGACGTCAATAAATACCAGAATGAGAGAGCAAGACGAACTCGACAAGAAAAAGAGGAAGCATCGGACAAAAGGCAGTATTGCCAAGTTTTGAATTTGAAAAAGCACAAAATTTTTATTGGTGTATTTTATAGACTTTATATGCATACATAATTTCATTGTAAGGATGCCGATTCAAATAAATAAAAATCAATGTTTCTTGCACGACGGTTGATTTCTTCTGGCATGATTGAAGGTGCTGCCACATATTTTGTTGTCGCTTATGATTGTCACTGTGCCATGATTTTGTTTAAATTTTTGTAAAGTTGCTTACCACACTTACGATTGCTATAAATTTTGCCTCCGTTTTTTTTTTTAAGATTTTCTAATTTGGTGTCTTCAAACTAAAAACAAAAGCACCAAAAACGCGCCAAGCACCAAACTCAAAANTATGAATACATAATTTTATTGTAAGGATGCCGATTCAAAAATCAATGTTTCTTGCACAACGGTCGATTTCTTCTGGCATGATTGAAGGTGCTGCCACATATTTCTTTGTCACTTATGATTGTCACTGTGCCATGATTTTGTTTAAATTCTTGTAAAATTGCTTACCACACTTACGATTGCTATATATTTTTCTTCAATTTTTTTAAGATTTTCTAATTTGGTGTCTTCAAACTAAAAACGAAAGCACCAAAAACGCACCAAGCACAAAAGTCAAAAATTTTCGCGTTTTGAATACCCACTAAATTTGGTGCGAAAAGCAGGAAGTTGGCAACAGTGAATGTAAACAAAAGTATTTTATGACGTCAGCGATTGGGTGGATGCTGTCAAATCGACGAAGAGAGGGTTAGCGGTCCGCGAATGGCGCGACCTTTATTTTCTGGATCGTGGTTCAGTACTTCGATATTATGTTATGAAAAAAGCGTCCCTTGATTCAAAAAAATTGGTGCTTTTAGTGTGGTAAAACGCTTCTTTTCCAAGTTTTTGGTGCTTTTTGAAAATCAAAAGATGGCAACACAGATAATATCGCCTTGCACCACCAAGGCGAATTTATATAAGGTGGTGTTACTAGCTCAGCTGATTTTGTGTATGTGTTTCGCCGCACGCTTCCGATATCAAATTGAAAAATTTTGTTTGAATTTCTACACATACTCTTACAGATTTTGACAGTTTATGCCGCCAAAGCAAAAACAAAATACATGTAAATTTTTGTTTTTGTACTCCTGCTATCACCTTATATTAATTCGCCTTGTGCACCACCTTGTATAAATTCGCCTTGGATAGAGCGTATCAGCTGATTCGGGTTTACGTACGGGTAGGTTTACGTTCTTGACTGATTTCACCTTTCCTCCTCCGAAAGTTATTGGCATTGAGGAAGAATTGTACGCAATGATTATTTGACCAGAAAGCATTTCAAAAGGATATCTTGAATTAAAGGATATTTTTCATAATAAAAAAAATGCGTTTCCCGTCCAATAAAACTCTCGGAACAATTGCTGTATACGGCGCATTTGCTTCGATAACGGGTGTGATGTACATGCGTTACAAAATAGAGGATCGCATAAGAAATTCGGAGTATTTTCGGCTTGCAATCCAGACATTGAGACAACATAAAGGTATATTTATATATACATATGTTTAATGGTACATATGTATATATTAATATTAGATCAGATATTTGCATTACATATTAAGCGAAAATAACTTAAAAATTTGTCCTTAGGGGCGGTGAGCTTATTGGGCGAACCTATCAAAGAACATGGCTTCGATTTAAGTGACAGCAAAAATTTTGCAGATGGACAGCAAGCTCAGTTTGAAGTGCATGTAAAAGGCGCCAATGATAAAGGTAATACAAATACTTACAATTTCAAAATATTTAATGATTGACAAAGTCAATAATTAGGCAAAATGTTCTTTTGGGCAACCCGAACACCGGAAGAAGGTTGGTTTTTGGATCGTTTGGAACTGGAGGTGCGTTCACAACCGGATAAACGTTTTCTGATAAAGAAAATTGAGGGAGAAAAAACTGAATAGCTGTCGATTGTTTAAACAAACTTTCGAATGTAGCTAATGTGCAGAAACACCATAAACTTGTCATAACGTTGTGGATTAGCACCATTAAAGAAATAGCAAGCGTTTGGTTACTTTTTGACCACAGCAATAAAAAAAATTTTATAAACATAACTTTATACTAAACTTTTAAGCACCAGTGTACATACGACTTTTCAACTCTTTATTAAACACAGGTTTCACTTTCTAAAGAAATAAGAGAGCGCCGAACTTTTATTTAGTACTTTTATCATAATACACATACAAATACATATATATTTACTAATTAAGGAGCTAGTGGAAATTCAGCTTGCAAAAAACCCAAATAAACTATCCAAAGTATTTTTGCATGCCATTGCATAACTAATTAATGCACATATTCAATTTTTGTGTTGTAAACTAACTTTATTAAAACTCCTTTAATCTATTTTAGTACCTTATTATAATTACTTTTCTTAATTTCTGCATTCAACGACAAAGGCGACAATGGTGATGAAATTGCTGTGAAATGCAGCACTGCACTGCTAAACTCACAATGATAGCCACCATTAGTTATATATATTTATATAAGTATGTATGTATATAAACTCTTGCGGGCTACGTAATGCAAGTGTTTCATTTGTTTTTCAAAAATGTAAATGAAATCTAAAATTGAAATTACACAAGAAATATATACTGCCGGAACAAAGTATTGGCTCAGCAAGTTTTTCACAATATATGCAACAATTTTTACCCTAATATTTTTCCGCCAATTTTGTATAAAAATAAAATTATAGTTTAAAAACCTAAAACCTCGCTATTATAATTTCCATTCGTACTGTCATCAGGTATGTAACTTGAGAATAGAAATCGCTGCATCTTTTAGGCGCATCAATATTACATAGTTGCATCCCGAGCTAATAAAAGGGAGGTAATAATATGGTTCATTCAACAACAAAAAACATAAAAATATAATTCCTAAACTTTGTGCAAAACTCGCGAAAATTCAGCAAATGATTATAATAAAATTGATTGGGCTACAAATCTGCATACTCAAAAAAATTCTAAAAAATCTGATTAAAAAGTTGAAAATTTTCATGAAAATTTGCTGAATTTTCGCGAGTTTTGCACAACGTTTAGGAATTATTTTTTATGTTTTTTGTTGTAGAATGAACCATATTTTTAAACGAAATTAGCGGAAAAATATTAGAACGAAAATTGTTGCATATATTGTGAGAAATTTGCTGTGCCAATACTTTGCTCCGGCAGTGTACGTAAAGAAAGATATCTTTAATCTATTGAAAACTCGGCACGAAGCGCGGAAATTTGTCAAGGATAGAAACAAGAAAACAGCTAACTGAATATTCTGCTTGTGATTATAAATAGATTTTCTTAATAAATTTAATATCATGTAAAGATGCTTTGCATAATAAAAATTTTAGATTACACAACATTTTCATAATTCGGACTTATTTATTTGGACTTATTTATGTTTGACAGCTAAACGAAGACTGGTAGGCCGCTTCAGAATGTTGTATTTTAATTGTTGTGCGACTTCTCCTACCAATATAATTTTCACCCTCGGCGATGCCTTGACTTCGACCGGATTTTATTGCGTTTTTAATTCCTTACCGATACTATAAGTTACAATTTTTCCCCAATCAATTTTAGTTCTCGTGATTGGTAGTAAACGTCGCATCGCCTTGAATGTTGTATCAGACATCGTTTGATAGTTCTCAGAAATAGCCAACTGATATTCGTTTTCAGCTTCTTCGATTAAACGTATAACTTCTTTTGCGACTTGCTGCTCATTGGAAACGACTACAGATTCACGGAACTCCTTGGTAGAAACTAGTTGCACATTACCATCCTCATAATAATGCACCTGTGATAAAGTACAACCAGATTGTCAATTCCCATTCTGCGTTATCGTGAAGTGAAGTGAAAAGTATAAAATTAACACCGAAATAAATGCGGTGTAATTGTGTTATTTTTATCACTTCGCAATAACGTAGAACGAGAGTTGACCCTCAGCATTAAAGAAATTAAGTTGACACATTTTTAGAATTTGTTTTATAGAACACAAAAAAAAACAAAATTCTTCAGCAGAAGGCTCAGGATATGAAGTAACATTTTAACATTGAAGGTAATAATTTTGCAGCAATTACAAATACGGAGCAAGATAACATCTTACGACTCTCTATCATAAATTTGCTTTTCATTCTTACATTGAAAGTCCACAACCCAAGTCAAATTTGTGTGATTTTACAAACCTGTAGTTTAAGCACGCCTTTTAGTTCAGCAGTTCCATTGCCCGATTGTACAGTAATACTCCACTGTGATCGCCATCGGCCATTCCAATAGTTTTTTGGTTGAAATTGATGATCCTCAATACAAAGTGTTAGAGTGACTTGACCGCCTTGTGATTTTCCAAAAACCGAGGAAACCTATATTTATAATAGAAATTTGGTTAATGACACCTTCGTGTTAAAAGAAAACAATAAGTCAGATAGGGTGAATTCGAGCAGCAATTAATGCGCCAGTGTTACATTTTATGAAAGACACGCGAAAATTTGGGCGACTCTGCCTACGACAAGGGTTCGAGAAACAAAATTTTGACGATCAGTTGCTAATTCTTTGCAAATCAAAAGCAACATAAAAATTTTTACTGCACAATTTCTGCAGCATTTCAGAATATTTTCAGTTGAGCATCAGCAACATATCATCAAGAAGGCAACAAGGCTGCAGTATTGCGGTAATTATTACGTAGCTCGAACGCACCCATACATACTCCATTTCTATAATGACTGTTGGTATAGTTGATCGCTTCTACATCAAGAGCGGCGCGCCATGGCTCTGCTGTGGCGTCAGGCTCCATGTCTTGGTAATCGCTAGCTTCTTTACGTAAGTGATCAAATTTAAAAGATTGCTTGGTACGGGGATCGTAAAAACGACCATTGCCTGTAAAGTGAAAATATTTTTTATATTAAATATATGTAGTTTATTTTAAATTTAAATACAAATTAGTTATAACTATTTTCTTTTAAATTTACAAATACAGTGCAATCGCACATTTAATAATATAGAGATGTAACTCAAAATTTACTTTTTCGAGATTTTATTACGCAATTAATAAGCTTGATAAGCAGAATATGTTCAGTCTAACAGATTACCAAACTTCCCAAATATGGCGAAGATACGTGTCTTTCCATCTATCTTTTTTGAATGTATATCAACTGTATGAATTGATTAAAACTTTGATTGCGTTTTCCCACAAAATTGGAATTTGGATATACTTCGTTATATTATTAAACGTGCGACATTTTTTGTACTGAGTTGAGTGAACACAAAATAAAATATTTAAAAGCTAACGAGTGGGCCGAAGAAAAGTCGAATTCTTTTGATAATACACTTGTCCTTCGACATTTTAAAGATGAAGCCAAGGAGTGTCTTTAA
Organism: Rhagoletis zephyria; assembly: GCF_001687245.7. Taxonomy (NCBI): domain Eukaryota; kingdom Metazoa; phylum Arthropoda; class Insecta; order Diptera; family Tephritidae; genus Rhagoletis; species Rhagoletis zephyria. Next base: position 11,900 of record NW_016157237.1, read on the forward strand.
GTACAAAAATAAACCAACCAAAGAATTTAATGGAATTAATTTTTAAGTGTAAAATTGTTTCAGTTGAACATGACCTTTATTTTTATTTTTAAGAACAATATGACTCGGACTTTTGAAATATGAATTCATTTAGGACCCGTTATATCTTCCATTTTTAAAACAGGGTTTTTTACGTATGGAGTTGATCCTTTACATTTTACATGAACTGGTTGTAAGACACACCGAAAAAGTTAGTCTTTTTAGTATGACAACAATCAAAAAGTGAATTTTGAATTTTTTATAAGTTACGACTTTTTGCATTTCAGTGATGATGTTTGTTACGTCTTTTTGCATTTCAGGGGATGATATGTAAATATAAAAATGATTTTCTTATCACTCGAACCTTTTTTTAGGCAGCCGAAAAGTTATCCAATATCTATCAATATGCAGTTTTATTGCTTAAGTAAAATCAGTTGTTGGTTCCAACATTTATTAAAAAAAGTCAACAAATAGGTATCTATCTAAATCTCAAGATAACGATTTAAAAGTATACAAATACATATTGCATGTAAAGCTACCAATTAAGGTATGGTGGAAAATGTTATTTTTAAATTAATTATGACTCAATCGCATGGTATGACTACGTAACTGATCAATGGAATTGGATGGGTAGATAGTTATTTTTTGCCGAACAGTACCTCTCTCTAGCTGTTATATTTAACTTGGCTTTTGTTCCATGCGATGTGAATAGGAACTTACCCAAATCATTATACTCTGAAATAATTGCATTATTTTCACTGCCCTCAATGTGCACTGGTGTTAATTGCTCTTTGTTGTATAGTGCGAAGGCGTGACTGGCGCCCTCTTTTAGCAGCGCATCATTGTTGAGTAATTGACGTACATCGGTGAAGACTTCATTAAATTCGCCAGGTGGTGCATGCATAATGAAATCAGAAACGATTCGCACTTTCTCGACATCGCTTATTTGTGTTTGCTCCATTTCGCCAATGAGTAGATTTCAACTAAAGGGCGACAATTTTTTTTATTTTTGCGAGGTTTAAGAGTTTTAGTGGCCACTTCTGTTGTGACTCAATCGTTCTATCTGATTTCTACAATAACAACACACGCAGTCCCAAACACTTCACTGCAAATGTTCGAAACTGGTTAAAAGCGTTTTATTCAGTCTCTCTACTTATGCATACAGTTTTATTGAATTGATAAATCTGTTGTACAAAGATATAAAAATGCAAAAAACTTTTTACACTTGGAAAGAGCCAACGATCACCCAGAAGAAAAATTCACACATCTGCACTTCTCCACACAAATCAAGTAATAGATTTGACAGTTGAACGTGAAGGAAATTAATTGATCTCTAAAGCTGATGCCACATAAAACTTTTGCTTCGCTTTACGTGACAGATTCGCTTTGACAGATAAGATGAATTGTATGAAAATGCACAAAGCATGCCACATAAATCGTTGAAGCTGCAGCGCGAAGCGAAAAGATGGCCAACTCCCATCTTTTTTCGCGCTTTGACAATCAGCCGGTTTAATATTTATTTTGTTTCGTCCAAATTCGGGGTTTCATGCAGAAACATAAAACTTAATTACATTGCTGATAATTTTAAAGCAAAATATATAAAATCCACAGCAACTTTTACGAGTAAAACAGCGGTACAAAATTGCTTTCTTGGCGTTCATTGTGGCATACCTTTTGCGTCTGACGCTTTGGTGGCAAAGTTATAAATGTCACGCAAAGCTACAAAGTTTTATCTGGCATCAGCTTAAAAGGCCCTACACACGCATTGATTTATAGGCCAAACATTTGGCCAACGCAGAAGTTGGTGGTAATTTGTGCCGAACGCTTATTACGACACAGAAAATATTTTTATTTTGTACATATAATTTACAGATGATGCATTCCTTAATTATTTTAAGATTTCCAATGTTAATTCAAATTTGTTTCAATTTGTTTTGAAAGGTTTTAAGCACACACTACGTTTATACGTAGGCTATTTGCAAATAAAAATAATATGCAATACCTGACTCACTGTTTATTCGATGGTGAAAAATTCTTTTTTAATATTGCCTGATTATAAAAAGGCAATAATACTGTGACCATCGAAAAAGAAAATAGTTAAAAATGGCAATGTCTTGATTATAAAATGCCAATAAGATGACCTTCGAAAAGGAAAATAAACCTAAGAATGGCGGCGTCTTGCGCTTATTTGCAAATAGTACCACTTATCAATACTTATTTCCGTGATTTAGTTATTTGCAAATAAAAAATTAACTAAGCGTTATTTGCAAATAAAAAATTAACTATACGTCAAATTTTACCATTTTGCAAATTGTTATTATTACGTGTTCAATGTTTGCATTATGAGATATTGAGATCTACTGACGAAATGTATGGATCGCGTTTTGAAAATGCTACACGTTCAATACTTATTGACGGTATTGCGATCCGCGATCCAGATCTCAAAATTTTGAGATATTTTGCGATATGGATCGCGATCCATCAATACTGCATGCAACACCGTCAATAAATACCGCGATAGTTGGATCACTTCAATAAATACTGACCGTGTGACAGGGGAAAAAACGGCAACACTGATCCAGACCGTTGGGAGACCGAGAACCAAAATGAAGGTGGTCCACTTGGAACGATTTGCAGCGTTTGGAACAGCAAGCCCAAAATACAATAACGCAATGGCAGTGGCAGTTTTTCGAAATCAGCTGCTTTTTAGAAAGTGTGGTGTCCAATGAAGCGACTCACAATACAGCAGTGGCAGCTGGCAGTACTGCTCAGTTTAGCCCAAATTCTAAATTCACTGCCACTGCCTCCATCGCAGCAAACTTCGCATGCTGAATTTGACATAAATAAAATGCAGCCAACTTCTTCATGTCACTTAGGCCTAAGAGACAACAACAAAAATGTAAACAAACAAAAGGGAATGTCAAAAAAGCTGTCACTGACAACGCCGTATTGTATTTGCTGCGGCAGTGACTGCCAATATTAACAGTAACAGCTGATTTTAAAAACTGTCACTGCCACTGCGCTATTGTATCTTGGCCTCTATGTGGAGGGCAGTGTGGCGAATACTGCAGCAACCCGAAGCGAACAACAAGAAAATAGCAGAATGTTCGGGGAATGACGTAGAATATTCGACGTCAAGTGGATGAATACTGCGAACAGCGAGAGAATGAGTGATAGACGGTAGAACGTTATAGAGTTCCCATGAGTTCGAGCGCAGGTATATAAGGCCGCTACCATGGTACAAGTCAAGTTAGTTGCAAGTTAACAAGCTATCAGGCAAGTCAGTTGCGAGTGAGTTGCGAATCAGCAAGCTACAAGTCAAGTTGTAAAACAGAGATTAATAGCCCAGTTATGCATAGTGGCACTACTTTACCGTGCATCCAACACGGTGTCGGTGCGATAACTATGTTTAACCGAAGATTAACCAGACTTTGAGTAACTGGCCCTTAGAGTTTATTTAACAATCCAGCGATACGAACCGAAACATTTTGGGAAATCGGTCAATTAACCAAGGTAATCGTAACCCTACAAGAAAAGGACATTTTTCTCACCTCTTCACTAACACACTAAAATATACACCAATCTTCAGAAAAACATTTGTAAAAATAACCTTAGGAAATACAATAAGTAGAAAAGAGACCTTCTAGCACTGCTGGTAAAATCCCCATGTGAGAAAGGACGCATAGTCACATCTACACAAAAGAACTGGCCAGGTTTTTCATATTACCCCGGAATTTCTGATGAGGAAATTGCAGCATTATTGCATCAGCACTGACCGTCAGGTAAGCGGTCATTTGCCAGTAAGATTTCTTGTTGGGTGTGGAGGCATACCTTTATTTTTATTCGAACTGTTTTATTTTCTGGCAGCCCTCTCATTTCGCAGAACAGCTGATTTGTATTTGAGGTTATACAACTCGTACAAATTGGCCTTATTAGCTGTGTGAAATTCCAAGTTCTTTTTACTACATTTCTGACTTTGAAATGAATATTAATACTTTTACGCAAACCCTAAATATTCTAGGAGAGAGGTGGCTAGCACCCAAATTTTTGGCACGCTCATTTGCGAAGCCCGCAACTGGTAAGATGTAAAAGAAATGCATGATCCAACCCTTACTGATTAAAATATCTAGCTGCACTTGGTGGAAAAAAGAAGAAACTTGGAAAGCTCGGTCCGATTGTAGAAAAGAAAGAAATTCCAGTTGAAACAGATGCCAACAAATTGGTTAACTATGTTTGCGGCAGCAATATCTTAAAAACCGGCCAGGATATCAAGGTAGGTTGTCTCCAAAAATTACATATACATGTGATGATACTCACATTTTTTGTAGCTTAAACCTGATTCGGAATATCCTGACTGGCTTTGGTCACTCAATGTTGATCGGATTATACCTGTGGAGGAAATGGATCCAGAAACGAAACAATATTGGCGACGCCTTCGGAAACAAGGTCTCCGACGAAATAATCAACTAAGTAAATTAAAAAAGTTTTAGTCGTAAGTTAATAACTGGGACATTTTGTTGTAAAAAGTTGAACCAGAATTAAAAGTGTTAAGTTATTTGCACTGGTATTAGGTAAACTTTAGCGAAAAATCAATATTCAATTGCGGTGAATGTTTAATAAACTACTTACTATTTCAGATAGTAACCGGCAAGGCAATTCATCGATATCCTACTACTGAAAAAGTAAGGGTACATACTTTAGTAGAATATTGCCTATTTGGTATAGGCCCGGAAAATGTCTAGGCTTCCATCATTTTTGTTGTTGTAGGGGCTACAACTACCCCGCCCAGATCGGCTAGTCTCTCAGTCGTTGTCATCTAACGGGCAAATCTAAGAAGCGTGCGGCCTCTATAGGGTCTGTCCATAGGGACAGAGGCGTCAGTTGAGAGGGGTTTTGTGGGCATGCGAAGAGATGTTTCTAGTCGGGGGTGTCTCCGCTCAGGTGCGAGTTCAAACTGCTGCAGTGGCCAGAGCGAAGTTGGGCTATTGTGGTACGAGTCCCCCGAGGCAGACGAAGCTCTATGTAACTTGAGACCGACTTTCTGTGTATGCCGCTCAAGGCTTGTCGGTATGCTGTCGGGTAGAGAGGTTGCTTTAAGAAACCTCTGGACTTCGTCCGTCAGTTCGTATAGATGCCTTCTGACGTGCCTTGCCGGGGGCTCCTCTGCAAGCAAGTGTCCGTTCGGGTGTCCACGTCTGCGGCTCTATACTAAGAATTACTTGCTGAGCATTGTGTTGTGCTCATTTATGGGGATTGCAGCATTTGTAGGAGAACGCTGCTCCGAGAATTTTTCCTTTCCTTCTCAAAAAATGAAAAACACGTGATTTTATTAAAATAACTTTTAATTCATTTTCTTTTCTTACAATTACATTTAGTGTAAACTTATTCGAATTCAATTCCAAACAGATCAACTAGGGCCAAATTTTCTGGGGTTACATCATATCTTGTTTTGCGTTTAAATGGCAAAAAATACTTAAAGCAAATGATAAAAAGCTCATCGTAAACAATGCAAAAGGCTCTAAATGAAACAGTATAATCTTGAAGAAACGAAAAGGATTATTAAAATAAGAAATGCAAATAAGGATGCCAAAAAATTTAGGTTTTTTGTGGGTATGTATTAGGATGGTCCAAAAACAGTAAAGTCGGAATTTCGAGTATGCCCCTATTTTTTATTTTGAATTTTTATATGGAAAAAACAACTTTTTGTAGAAATGGTATAGAATTCTTGAAAATCAATCGGAAAACTATGGATATTTTCAATATTAATACCCAATGGTTTATTTAACGATTTTTTAATTGAAAACAACCCCTCCCATTAAATTTTTCGGGGATTAGTGGCTTTTTGGCAGACATATAAATTATAGTTGCGAAGAAAAAATGGCTAAATAAACAATTGAGTATTATTATTGGGAATCTGCTGCAGAGAAACAGAGTTCTCCGATAGAAAAATATTGATTATTAAGAATTCTATACTATTTCTACGAAAAGTGTTTTTTCCCCATACAAAATACATGGAAAACTTTGGGCGCTCGAGCAACCTCTAAATATTTTTTGATTTTAAAATAAAAAAATAAGGGTATATTTTTTTCAGTATAGAACAATCCTACGGGGTGAGAGCATAAAAATACCGACTTTACTTTTCCACCCTAGTGTGTATACATATACATATATGTACACTTGTGGTCAGCTGATTAAGGTAAGTGACATTTTGACTAGCTTTTGTTATTTCTCTTTTGTCTATTTAATGTTTATAATTTTTATAGAAAAGTCTGGCACATTACATAACCACCATCACATAAATCCACATTACGAACTTTGTACAAAAATTATAAAAATTCAACAAACTTTAACAATTTAAACTGTTTAAAAAAAAATTTAGGTATGCAGTTTTATAGCCCATTACATTTTAGTAGGAGAAAGTGCAAATTTTAAGATATATATATTTTTTTTTGCTGACGGTGTTGAACATTTTCTCCTATGTAAAGTATGCTCGAATATGTCTGGTACCGTCTGAAAAAAAAAATTGTTAAAAATCAACGCGATTTACTAGTGTTTTCAAATTTGTACTTTCTCCTACTAAAATTTAATGAGATATAAAACTGCATAACCAAAATTTTTTAAAAAAAGTTTAAAATTTTTGGGTGCAATTAAAAAAAAAAAAAATATGACAGAGCTTCTTGTATTGATAACGACGGCATATACATATTTGTTCATACATATATAATGGTTGTTCTTTTTACAACTAAAAAGTAAAAGAATGTAAACATTAATAACGTTAGCATTACGACAATTTTCAAATAGTAAACGCTTTTTAACATAAGTAAATTCTTCAAAGAAACGTTCCCAACCTTCTGTTGGCGTTCCTTAATTTTATCTTGATTTTGCTTATTTGGTTTTGTTGCTACTTTTTGGAAGTACATTTTCAAATATTCCTCGTCGTCAGGAAAATCCGTTGGAATGTTAGCTACACTATTCAAATACTTAAATAGTAGCTGTAAAACACTGCACCATAAATTAAAGAGAATCATCTAACACAATGTGCTTCCTAATCTAATATTTATTATGTTGTGCCAACAATTGCATATCTGTAAGGTACTTGATGATGTGTACCTTGGCTTCGGCCTTCTGTCGCACGCCCAGTGTATTAAGCATATCGGTGACAACCATACCGAATGACTGATCCTCAGCGCTTACTGCTTGTGTCATTGAATTTTGGAAAATCTTAATTGTGTTTAACATATTGTCATGATTATCTTCTTCGGTGCGTTCCCGTTTCAATACTGGTTCATAAAAATATGGTTTCTGATCCTTGGCGGCGGAGGCTGCTATTTGAGTGTCGCCTGTAACTGTAATTTCTAAACGTGAACCTGAGTATATAGTATGACGCATAACAAAAAGTTCATTAATAAATAAATATGAAACATCAAGAAACTGTATGTATGTACATATCGCACCCTAAATCCAAACCGGCACAACTCAAAATTTTTTAAAATATATTTTTTTCCATAAAATACTTTACAGACCATATATCTAACGTCCACCAAAATTTTTCTTAATCAAATTACCGTAGATCCACGGTAAAAAATCACCGTAAATCCTCGGTAAAAATTACCGCAGATCCACGGTTGGTAAAAATTACCGCAGATCCACGGTTATTTCTGAGAAAGTGAATTTACCGCGAATCCGCGGAAAAAAATTACCGTGGATTCAGTGATTTTCGAAGCGTGCGAATAACTGTATTTTTTAACAGTAGATCTACGACAAAAATGAATATGGACCCGAGGTTATCAATTTTTCCAACGTAATTTCGCATGGGTCATGGCAGTGTATTCACCATGCGTAGTATTTGGTTCGCTTACAATAGATGTATGTACATACCTAAGTTACTGCCATTCATTCAAAAATCAGTTCTTTAATTAGTTGATGTACAATGTTCCATTACGCCGAACTGCAAAATAGTGACAATATATACTTTTCCAAAACGCATTCGAAAAGTTATCGAAACCCATCGCTAGAGAAACCAGTGCATCAGAAACAAAGTTAATGCTTCGTTTGTTTTTGGTTACCATTGCTGTTTTAAAAATGGATTATTCAGAAAAATTGTTCATTGTTATATTGAATATTTAAAACATGCAATGTATGTGGTTGCAATGTTTCGCAACTTTGCATAAAAAACAGTTTGAATGCCGCAGTATAACAATATCCAAACATTGTATTGATACGTTTTGGAAGTCAGCCTATCTTTTACCGTACATCTACATTAAAAAGGTGGTTCCTCGCGCACTTCGGAAATCAAACATCAAACATTTTCAGAAATTGTGGATCCTCAGTAAATTTTTACTGTGATCTACGGTAATTTTTTACCGTGGATACACGGTAATTTTTACCGTGGATCTACGGTAAAAGTTACCGTGGCCCGGGTGTTTAGACACTGCCTTTTGATTTAGGGTGCGACATGTATGCGTGTATGTATGTAGATAGAAACTGTTACTTTGCTTGATGCCTCAAAGTTTAGACAGAGATTACTTGAAAGCAGTGGATACCTACCATGCGTATGAGCGAGGGCCTGTGTTGAGGTTGTGGCGGCGCCATTAAATGGTTGTGTGAATACATCCACGACCGCTTGTTGCTGGGGCTGTTGTTGTTGCTGCTGGTTTGGATCGACTTGTGCAACCTGATTGGTGTTTTGTTGTACGTTATTACATTTTCCCAGAAGCGACTCACGATATTGCCTGAAAAGACGATGTATGCAGTAAAGAACTCTCATTACAAAGTAAAGTAAAAAAATAAAAAATATTTTACCTTATTGAATCCACTAAAAACTGCATTTGCTTGAAATAGCGCCATCGCGATTCCTGACACAATTTCATTTCACGTGCAAATTTGTCACGCAAACTCTTCCAGCGTTTTGTGCATTTTTGTTCTGAAATATGTAAATTAAAACGATATAGTACATGTCGCGATATCAATTTACAAGTTTGACGCACATACTTTGGCAGTTAACTTTGTCTACATTACTTATCAAATGACAAAATATTGTTCAATGAAAATTTGGTATGTAAACAAACGTAAACATGATTGTTGCCATGAAAACGGAACGAGTGTAAATAAAAACTGGTTTGAAACAAAAACAACTATATGAGCAGGGCCAAAATGGAAACAAAACCAACTTAGAATCAGAATTGGAAATAGAGTAAACAAAAAAAAATATGCAAGTTGTCAACAAAAAAACTCGTTACTTCAGACTGAAAGCCGATCAGAGTTTGCAGCTGCATTTAGCAGCCTGCCACTGCACTTGGCGTAGACGTACGACTTTGCAGTGCTGCTTTGTAGTTACCCCACTAAACGGCTGCACTGCACTGACGCGCTTCAAACAAAAATTCACAGCTATAGCCGTCTCACTTACACAAATTCGTTTGTGCCTCGCATAGCCAAAGCGCGCTTCTACTTGCAGCGCAAGAAGCCAGCAGGCATACGACTCAGCAACAAAGTACAGCAACGCAGGCAGTCACCTATGGCGACATCGGCACCGACGAAAAATTAATGAAAACGACATCGGCGACGTGCCGTTTGCGTTTGCCTTCGCCTGCTTTTACGACGGCTAACAAAAACAGCAGCCATTTACGACAAGTACAATTATGTATACACGCATATATGTACATACATGCGAACATACGAAGGCACCTATTTTTACTTTAACCCGTCGCCATTGTGAATCCATTATTTTATTTGGTCGCAGTTTTTCACAATTCGCCTACGCGGGTAAACTTTAACACTTCCCCCACTGTTTTTTTCGATTTATAATTTAGTTTTTATATAGGTATTCTTTAAAACTACCATGTATATATGTATCCATAACACTTACCAGGGACTCCTAGTAGCTCTGCAATCTGCTTCCAGGTTTGAGCCTTCCTTACGAAGTGCTTGTAATTATAATGTGAACGGTCATAAATAACCGGGTTTTGTTTTACTGCCTCAATGAGATTGAGATCGAATTGTGTCTCCAGATTTGCATCCAATTTTTCCATTTTAAGTTTTCAGTCAAATGATTTGCCGCTAAATTTCACCAGCACGTTCACTTTGCTGCTTCTGCCCACGGCAACGTTTACAAAACTCTGCAAACAATTTATGTACCTGGATTTAGCACAAAAATTGAAGTCAGCAGCTGCTACCTACAGTGACTTTTTTTTATTTTTTTTAATAGGGGCAGAGATATTTCTTTTGTAGATGTTTGTATTAGCACTAGAAATTACAAACTGCGAAGCGACGCAAACGAAATCAAAAACTACTGATGACGATGGCGATAGCCGAAAAGTCAGCGAAAACCTCGACTTCGGCAGTTCAATGCGCAGCGCTGTAGCAGAGATGCCACAGAATCGGTGTGGGCAGCGGTCGGAATAGTGATGCCAATTTTTGCTTTTTTTACAAGATTGTGAAAATTCAAGATGTGTAGTATGGATTACTGTAACGAGTAAATTGTTAAACGTGTTTGATTGTAATTGACTTGAAATTATTTTCAACTCTGCCCAATAGGCGATTGTAAAAAACATAGCATAATTTCTGCCTTCAGCCAAAACGTGCGGTTGGCAACGCGATTATTTAATTTGAAATAGATTTTTCAGGTCTGGCACTTTTGCTTTTGTTGTCACCAAATTTATCATCTACTGTTTTGCTAACGTGAATATTTTTGTTCTTTGTTATATATTAGATATTTAACCAAAATCGAAAATGAAGTGATAAACCTTCGTATATCCTTAAGACACCAGCAGTTTCGGCATCGATTGTAAAAGGGTTTCTTAAGAATTGAACTAAAGGTAGCAAAAAAGATTCTGTGTCCATTTATATTTGCAGTTCTATTGTAACTGGAAAAATATCAAATGTTCACAAATATTCGTTTTTTAGGTAGCTTTCTGCCAACGAGGCATAAATTTATAATTCGTCTGCGTAATGAGTGAATCATTGCAAAAGTATGTAAATAAAACTATTTTTCTCTATGCAGTCAGTCATAGAAAAGATAAAAGCACGCAAGGTTTATACTTATGTTGCATATTCGCTAAACACATAAAAAGACGTGTAGATTTTCATAAATTGTAATCTGCACTTTGCTGCCGCAGCCATAAGTAATAATTTGTCAGGAGCAAAATACTCCATACTGCAGGCTAATCAGTTACATTCACTATTGCAGCAAACAAGCTATTTGGCTTCTATAATGTTATTTCAAGATACATATATACATACATATGTATGTATGTAAATTGTTGGAGTTTTGCGAACGATAAGATATCGCCTACGCATTGTTCTATGCGCACAGTAATTTTCAATTAATTAATTTGTTTTTTTTTTGGCTGCATTCTTATTTATAAAAAAAAAGAGACCCTCATTTTATTGTCCATAATAGCTCCATTCTTTCGTTCTCTATTAGTTCTCATCGTGGCCGGATGACAGCTTCCGTTTTAGTTCTGTGCACATATAGCGATAACCAAGCATATACACATATCGCACACAATCTTCCAAACCGGCGCAACTCAAAATTTGGCATTTTTGAAATTAAGTATACTCTAAAAATATGCTCACAGCTTTTATTTACTTTTCAGCATAAGCTGGAGCAAATTTTTGTCATAATTTGTTGAAAAACCTATGGTAAATTCTCCCTTGCCCATATGATTAGCTTACGCTAAGAAAACGTAGTTTTTGATATTTTCTGACGAGTGTCATTTGTAGTTCTCTCATCTGTGAAGACCGTGTGCGATATATTTTTTTATATCATGTTTTTTTCTAGAGTTTGTTGACCATCCGCTGTGTATATATACATATGCATACATACATACATACATACATTTGTATTAATGAATTATTTCTTTTATGATTATTTTTTAATACATATTTTATAGTCAAGGAGGCTGGTTGTAGTTAAGTATTGAATAAGCTGGTTTTTTATGCACCAACATCGTCGTCGCAAATCTGTTAATATGTACGACATACCATTGGGAGTATTAGTTGCACAAAAGCTAAGTAGTGTGTGTTGTCCCCGGTTGCAATTGCGCAAAGATATCGTGTAAGTTCATAATTAATTATATAATTACTAGTAAATTTTTTTATGTACATAGATACATGTGCACATCGTTGAAATGTACTCAAGAATATATTCAAATATGCTAATGTATTTAATGCTCTAAGCCGTTTTATTTTTCCGTTCAGCTTTAAGGGATCCACCATCATTCTCACTTACTTGGCATATGCTGCTTATCACATGTCCAGAAAACCAATATCTGTTGTGAAATCAGTATTACATGAGAACTGCACAAACCCAAACAACACAACTGACAATGACTGTGGCTATCCACCTTTTGGTAAGCGCAAAAATATTTTACAATGAAACTACATAAAATTGCGCTTATATATTTTTTTTTTTTTATAGACGTGCCCGATGCATCTACACTCTTTGGTACACTTGATTCAGCATTTCTTGTAACCTATGCCATTTCTATGTTTGTTTCTGGCATTGTTGCTGAACGAGTTTCCCTGCGTTATTACTTGAGTTTGGGCATGTTGTTTTCCGGACTCTTCACGCTGCTATTCGGTGCGGCTAAATCATGGAACATACATAGCATGTGGTACTTTGTTATAGTTCAGATATTAGGCGGCATTGTCCAAACTACAGGCTGGCCGGGCGTAGTCACATTGATGGCCCGTTGGTTTGGCAGATCGAAACGTGGTCTTATATTCGGCATTTGGAATAGTCATACTTCAGTAGGTAATATACTTGGCACATTGATAGCCGCCCACTTTGTGGAGAGTAATTGGATGCTGTCATTTGCTGTGCCTGGCACAATAATGGCGGGTTTGGGATTTGTAATGTTTTTGTTTATTGTCGACGATCCTGAAATCGTTGGCTTGCCGTCAACTCGATCTCATTTGCCGGTGAATCATAGCAGTGCACATGAAGATGAAGAGCGCGGTCCAGTTTTGGCAAGTTATGAGGCGGTGAGTTGTGATTTTCGTTTTTTGACAACGCCTAGTATTTTAGTAAAATTGAGAGTGTTAAAATTTATAATTAAATATTTAAATACGTTATCGATGAATGAATGCCTATACTCCCTAGAGCTCAATGCTTAGGTAATTTATTGAACTTCAGTTCTTCTTTATAATTAAAAACATTAAATACTACTTTTATTAAAAGAACGCATACATATTCTGCTGTTATTGCATATCTGAAATGTTTAAATACTATCTTGTTCTAATACTAGAAATAAACGTTCATTTAAAGACAACTATTTTTCGAACCTCCTGGTGTATTCTTTTTACCTTCGTTAATAATTATTTTATTTTTATAAAATAAATCTTAGTCTTTTTACTCTATATCTAATAATTAATGTCCAAGTCAATGTGTAAATAGAATTGCTTTTTTCTACTTTTTAAAATAACCGATTTCTTCCATCGCAGAACATTGGTATTCATGGCTATACAGACGATTATACAGTAAGTGCATGTCGCTTTATATTTCCAGTTTAAGAGTGTTTGTTTTCAACGGTTACAAATACAAACAATTTGCTATGACCCATTGATTTTTCATTACACTAACACCTGAATTTGTACATACTACATACATATACAGTAGCGGTCATATCAATAGCACTTCCATTTCAAAGTGATATTGTTTGCCACCTATGTTTAATTATTTATTTTTAAGAATTTTCAGTTAAAATACAGCTCATTCCCTAACAAAGCCTATAAAAATGCAACACAATTTCACGCAAATTTCAAACTTTTTCTCAGATTTGAAATTTGGGTGAAAATTTGTTGCGTGCTTTGTAGTTTTCTACAGAGTTTTAAACTTGTGATTATATGGGATTTGTTAGAAATGAACTGTATTTTAATCGAAAAATCCTAAAAATAAATAAATAAACATGAGTGGCAAGAAGCATCACTTTGAAATGGAAGCGCCATTGATATGACCGATACCATGTTCGTTGGCATTAATCTTTTAAATTTTTTATTACTTAAAATTGTGTAGGAAATAAATCACCGTGCATCTGAGCGTACACCAATTTTGGCTCGTAGTAGATCACAACCCAATGCGCACACTGAACGAAACGCTGTTGGCATACTTCAGGCTCTATCCATTCCTGGCGTTGTAGAATTCTCATTGTGCTTATTCTTTGCTAAACTCGTTAGTTATACATTCCTCTATTGGCTGCCACTATATATACAATCTTCCAGTGAGTAATTGAGCAGGTTTTTGTACTTGAAATAATTTCTTCATGTCTTTTACGCAGCTACATTAAGCCCCAGCGTTGCTGCAGATCTCTCTACACTGTTTGATATCGGTGGTATTTTTGGAGCGATTGCAGCAGGAACTGTATCCGATCACACAGGAATGCCCGCCACAACTTGCTTAGTCTTGTTAGTGTGCGCAGCGCCACTGGTAATTTAATTTATTATTTAATTAATCTAGAGTTCTCTTAATGGCAATTGCACTTTTGCTATACATCTTCCAAAACTTTAGAATACGCAACTTTTTTAAATATTCCTTTTAAATTGAATTAGAAAATAAATTTAGTCCTTAAATAATATATCTTTCTCCATTTTTAATTTTTAGCTATTTATGTATGTCCATTTCGGCGGCATATCGTTATTCGTAAATATTATTCTACTTTTACTTGCTGGATTTATGGTCAATGGACCATATGCGCTTATTACAACATTCGTTAGTGCCGAGTTAGGACAGCACCAATCGCTATCACACAATGCTAAAGCTTTAGCGACAGTAACGGCGATTATAGACGGCACTGGATCAATTGGTAAATAGTATAGATATTCACAATCAGCCTATTAATTGCTATACAATTGCCAACATGTTCGTATTTTGCATTCTAGGTGCGGCTGTTGGCCCATTTATTGCCGGATTAGTATCACAAAGCGGCTGGGAGAATGTATTCAATATGCTTATATGCGCAGATATATTAGCCATGATTATAGTGTCGCGTCAAGTAGTCAAGGAAGTGCTTAGGTTACGTCGAGTTCGTCGAATTCGTATAGAGTAAAAATTTGCCTGCGTAGAAGCTAGTAAATTCTTTATGTTTATTAATACAAATAACGAAACTGCTAACATATCGGTAATATTTTATTACATTGAAACGCCCTTACAATATACATCTAATAAGTCTCATATTGCAAGTAAAGATATATATATGTAATTGAAATCACATCAAATTATCATGTCTATTGCATTTCCAAGATTATTGAATTATTTCTGTAAAATCGCTATTTATGAATACTT
The DNA here is from genome assembly GCF_001687245.7 of Rhagoletis zephyria. Taxonomy (NCBI): domain Eukaryota; kingdom Metazoa; phylum Arthropoda; class Insecta; order Diptera; family Tephritidae; genus Rhagoletis; species Rhagoletis zephyria. Next base: position 27,198 of record NW_016157237.1, read on the forward strand.
TTTGTTTATGTTTAAAATGCAAGTTCAGCGAAAACCTGTAAATATCTTAGTTATAAAGTTACCAATAGTGTTTTTTTTTAAATAAATAAAATATTGATTCTTTTTTATCATCCTCTACCTAAATATAATACGTTTGTATTTTAAACAAAATAAACTAGCGATTGCATAGAGTGAGGCCAAGGTCATTGTTTATAAGCTTATAAATATTTTACATGTAAACTCTTTAAGTTGCTCCTTCCAGACATATGTATGTTTCAAATTTCCGATGTTATGTTGCATCACCTGATTTATTTATATTTTAGTTACAACAAAGGAAATCTGTTTATAATATTCACGCTGCTTTATCAGGTTTTTATTATTGGTAAACGACTATCTACATATGTACATCCATTTTTAATTTAGTTGTATAATCAGTACAGTTAAGTGAATGTTTCAGAGCTAGTTTGATTTATTTACTTTTTTTTGAACTTAACGAATCCTTAAATTTATAGATGACATTTCGTTGTTATAGCTTTGATGCATTCTTCGCCATCTGATTTACAATTGTTCTCCAGCACTAAGTCCCATTGCTGATAATCGTCCAAATCACATTCGGATACAACGTCATCGACGCCGCTTGTAAAAATCCAGCCTCGATCGATGCGTACTGTATTTTTGGTATTAATACGCATTGTATATACAAGTGAGCCATAAGTTTCACGAAAATATTTAATATCTGTCTTGCGTCGTATATCACTAACAATTATAATTTCGGCTTTTGCATCCAACATAGCAGCTCGACAGAAATACCCATAGTCCTCGGCTCTTACAGAATCGCTCCATTCTATCATATCTTTACGAAAGTTTTCTTTATAAGGGCCATCACTCAGTAACTCGTTCAAATTTAGATTGAGTCGTTTTGCCCATTCGCCTTTTATGGGCGTTGAAATGCGAACGATTTGACTACGATCACTGAGTATATTATGAAGTGCGCTGGAAATGTAATCTTTTCCTGATTTTCTTTTGCCGCTAATGAGTAAAATCTTTTTCATCCCGCTCATTTTCAATTCTAAACGTTTGGGATGCTATAACGTCACAATGGATAGTCTTGCCGTAATTACTACGGCACATTTAAGAATTCTATCTACAAATCTGCATACGTAAGTTGTACATAAGTACATACATATAAACAAGACTCATCCAGTTATGGAATTACTTTATATTTATGTAAATTATGTATCGTTTTTACATAAAATTTGCATTTCAAAGACGCGGATCTGCATTGATGCCATATATTTTTTAAGTGTGTAGCAGTTCTCTATTAATGAAATCTGAAATATAGAAACTTTAATATGTACTTACTCAATATAAAAACTTGTTTGCGTTTAAGGTTTAGTAAAAATACTTAAAACATAAATTTCTAAACTAAAAACTGTAATCTACTAACTACTGATATTTTCATTTCCGGATTTTCCAGTGCGGCAACACGCGTAACAAATACTAAAGCCAAACCCAAAATGATACCGATTTTAATTCAAATACTTTACCCCTTTAAAACGGGTACAATACAAAACGTGACAGGCCAGCATCAGCGTCATTATTAGTGGAGGCGGAGTTGACAAATTGATGTTTGAAAAGTTGTTTCTTGCTGCATATAACCCCACACAGGACTAAGATCTTTTAACAATATTCACTTTGCTTTAAACGGTGTCAAACTTTCACTCTTTAGTGAAACTTGTTTCCAACTTTTACCAAAACTGCAGTATGTATATCTAATTGCAAAAAATCCTTTATGATTACCTTTAGTTTTAACAGTTCCTTTTTGATTCATATTAATGACATTTTTCATTTACAAATCTCTAAAACTGAAGATTACTAAACTCGCTAGTACAATTAAAATCCATCTTATCAAAACAAACTCGTCATTTCACAAATGGAAATCAGCTGATAAACACTAGAGGTGGAAAAATATCGACGATACTATCGATATATCAATGGTTTGTGTTTTACAAAAATACTATCGATATTTTAAGGCTCGCTACTATTTCTTAATTGTAAATTTTTAAATTTTATTTAAAAAAAATTGTATAATTAAGTTTTTACAGTATTTGGGTTTTTCCATATATGAAATTAATTTTACAATTCTAATTTATATTTAAATAGAAATAATTGACTTACCTTACTGTAACCACCTCCAACCGGACTCAAACCTGCGATCTCTGCCAGGAAAGCAATTAACTTTGTCTTAACAGCACTTGCAAAATTCAAAATTATTTAAGGAAATTTTTCCGTAATATTAAGGAATACCATTTTCTTGTTTTAAGGAAATGCTTTTTCCTAAATGTAGTTCGTTCTGTGTCAATTTTTCTATAGTTTGAAACCAGTTCTAAACTCGTCATCTGGGATACATATAGATTTCTAAAAATAAATTGGAACAATATCGGCTTAATTATTAATGATCGTCAAACAAAACTGAAGACAAAAACTTTGGGCTAGAGTTTTTAGCAGAAAAATTGTTTGGCAAACAAATAAAACTGTACAAGATAGAGTACATTTAATTTAATATAGACATATTTTAGTAGTTTTTTTTTATAAATTTAATATGATAAATGGTATCGATATATCGATAGTTTTCGTCAATATTATCGGCATATATCGATAGTCAATACCACTCGCGTTGCCAACTTTACAAGAAACTAGTTGTGGAACAGTAAACATAATAGCATTTACCGTTATCTATAGATAACGTTACTTTAACACGTTAAGTGAAATTCATTTCGAGTTTGACAAGTGTTCTTTTCTAATTAACCCTTAATTAAAAAAAAATGTCTTGGAATGCTCGTCGCGCGCTCGCGCTCTGTCTAGCTTCCTAACTCCACGCGGGGTACATAAATAAGACACGGCCAGAACATCGGCGTGTACACATTTGTCGCTACTCTTTTAATCCCCGACCCATGTGGCCACTTATGTAACATTTTTTCGCGGTGGAAAGTATTTTTGTATCTAAGTCAAAGTTGTGCTTTTCTTTCTTAAAGTTAACTATAATAAAGAGCTTTAATATTTATGACAATATACATTATTTAGTCACGGTTAGAACATCGTCGTGTACACATGTGTCGCTACTCGCTTGAGTGCTGACCCCATGCATCTACTACGTAACACTTTTTGGCGGAGGTAAGTTTTTTAATTATTTTTTAAGTTTGAAGTCGAAATAATGTTTTTCTTTTTTTCAATTCAGGATAATAGAGTATTTTAATATTTTTGTTAATAGACACTTCGTTTTTTTTTATTTTGAAAACTTTTTTTCAACACTTATTGGGGTCACTGGGGACCCCATGCGACTAATTTCGTGATTTTCTTTATGCGCCTAATTAAGGGTTAATAGCAGTATCAACAACAAATTCTTCACACTTTTTATCTAAAGCAGCAAAAGTACTTACAAAAAACAGGTGAAAATTCGCTGTCCATAGCAACAGCGATTGTGTGGCATCTCTGCCACGGCGCTGCGACGAATTGCTAGGTCGAAGTTTTCGCTGGCTTTTCGGCCATCGTCATCGCCATCGTCTATCTCTGTCCGCAGTCGTCGTTGGAGTCGTTTGCTTTGCATTTGCGTCGCTTCGCAGCTTGTCGTGTCGGGTAGCTACACAAATAGCAAATATCTACACCTGGAATTGAAAAAAAAGTTGTTCTGCCTCAATTAGAAAAAATTTCACTGCAAGCAGCGACTTTTGACAGCGATAGAAATTAGAGATTTTTGTGCGAAATCCCAGAGCAAAAGCCGTTGGCGGAGTTCTGTGGACGTCTCTGTGGGCAGAAGCAGCATAATAAACGTGCAATTGCAAATCTTCAAATTACAAGCAAAAACAAAAAAAAAACGGAATGGACAAATTGGATACCAATTTGGAACAGCAGTTCGATTTGAATCTTATTGAAGCTGTGAAACTGAACCCGGTCATATACGACCGTTCCCACTATAACTACAAGCATTTTGTAAGGAAGGCGCAGACCTGGAAGCAGATTGCAGAATCACTTGGAGTTCCTGGTATGTATGCGGGATTTCATGTAGTAAGTACATACATATGTACATATGTAACCAGAAACTGCAGTCGAAGCCAAATGGAGCACACAGTCGTCGCCATCATAAAAGTAAAACTATGGAAACTAAAAAACCAACCAACGTTAAAGTATAAATGAAAATCGAGTATTAATTCGAATGTACGATTGTGTGAATGTGCATATCCACAAAAGCGAGCAGGGGCGACGATGCCTGGCCCCTCGGTGCCAAATAGCTAGTATTGAAGTACATATACATATACGGTGCAGAGCAGGGGAGGCGTACTGCGACGAACAAGACAGCGACAGCTATCTCAACAGCACAGTAAGCAGCGAAAAATGTTCATGAGACCTGCGTGGCGATGAGTTAAAATTAAAATACGACCATCATGCCACCACCACACACTGCGCTTTTTGGGTGGCCAGACTGCTGGCTGTATGCCTGGGCAATGGCTTGCAGAAGTTGTTTTTGTAGGTTATTGATAGCAGAGGCGCGCGCGGAGGCAGCTACGTTTGTTACGTCGCCGATGTCGTCGTGTATCTATCACTGTTCCCTTCCCCCCAAAACACAGCTGCAATCTAAACGTTGACGGCATTCACATTTCATAAGTGCTGATGTCGTCGTTGCTGACTGCTTGCGTTAGCTGTACTTTGTTGTTCGGTCGCTTGCTTCTTGTGCTGCAAATGGAAAGCGCGCTTTCGTTCGGTAGCGGTATGAATACCTAGGTGGGAAAGAGATAGCTATATAACTGCCGGTGCGTTGCGAGTGTGAGCACAGTGTGGCAGATGTGTAGCAAATGCTAGAACTGCGTCGTTTGCCAACGACAATTCAGCATTACGAAGCAGGGAGGGATCGCAAACTACAAAGCAGCACTGTAAAGACGGACAGTGGCAGCGACAATTGTGTGTACGCGGTGTACGTTGGCGACGTTCTGCAGTTTACCTTGTCTCATTTCCACTACCGTCTACATAGTCTCATTCGATTCTAATTCGATTTGATTTCTGTTTTTGAGTGCTTCGCGACGTTTTTCGTTTCAGTCATGTGGTTGTTTCGTTTTCATTTACGTTTGTTTACATAGCACTAATTCATTGAATAAAACATTTTGTTGGTCTTCGCCATTTGGAATCAGATGTGTAAACTATGTCATGCCGTCAACAGGTGAAATGGGAATTTTAAATTTTTATACCCGAGCGCACTTGTGCACAAGGGTATTAAACCTTTGTTCACAAAGCAGTTGTTTGTAACAGGCAAAGCGAATCGAGGTAGATACATACGTCGCCTGTTATATATTTTGAAATAAGGCCTTTCGATTGGTGTTATCAGTTTTTAGATATCTCCTTTAGTTTCTAAGATATTGACTAAAATTTTTTCGATAATTTAGTAAAAATTTAGCTAGTGATGCAGTCATATTAAAATAATCAATGTCTTAAAAATGGCGTTCTCCATTTTTGGATTTCTCCTTTATTTTCCGAGATATTGATTAAAAAGTGTCGTTAATTTAGTAAAAAATTTTGACCACATTTTGTCATATGTGGCTGCCAAATTGTGGACAAATGACGCTTACGACAAAATTTCGCGAAAGAAAACCCTTCATAAACTCAAAACTAATTAACAATAAACATTCAAAATTAATTAATTTAAGAATTTTGTGAATTAGTAACATTTTCAGAGACTTTGAGGTAAATCTATCTTCGCGTTTTAGAGAAATTGCATTCCAAATTTCAAACGCGATTTCCCACATCCTGCCGAAATTAACATACATACCTACGACAATCTTTCACCCAGGCGACGATATAGACATATGTATACATAAATGATCAGAGTGAAATCAGAAATCGATTAAGGGGTGACTGCGGCCGTCTGTGCACACTAGGAATGTAAATCCCGGGATCCCGGTCTTTTTAAGGTCCCGAAAATACCGGGATTCTTGGCAAATAATCCCGGGATTTGTTATTTGCACTGATGGCAATAATAGAAACTCCTTTTCTTGGCCAGTATTGGCTATATTTCTTTTCTGCGATATTTTTAGACCAAAAATAAGAATATTATAAATTTTTGGAAAATGGGCGTGGCACCTCCCACTTATTATCACATATAAGTATCTCGCTAACCGTTCTACCAATTTGTTCCAAACTCGGTGTGGTTATTGTGCTTGCCACATAAGAGCAAAACGTTGAAAATTATTGAAATCGGACTAAAATTACGGCCACTTTTCATATAACGGTAAATTTCAGAAATGCTTAATACTTCGATATTTCGAAATTGATACTAACAAAAATCCCTTGAATAGAACTAACATTATTTGAAATTTTGTAAAATGGGCGTGATAACGCCCACATATTACTATATAATTTTATCTCATTATGTCTAAATGAACGTTCTCTCGAAGATGTTAAAAATAGGGGTAAAACTACCCCTTCTTACCATGTAGTGGTAGTTTTCGGAAAGGTGAAAAACATATTTAATACTTGCGCCGGGTATTTAATGTTCGGCTCCGCCCGAACTTAGGGTTTCTTGTTTGTTTTTGTTAGTTTTTATTTGTTATTTATATAGTTAAGCGGATAATTAAATATAACTATATAAGTTAGTGTAATTAAAAACCTATGCGTTTCCAATTTGGTAGTTGTACTACCTAACTGATTATATTTTTTCAGAACAAAAATGCACTAAACGTTGGAAGAGTTTGCGCGATAAATTTGCGCGGGAAATGAAATTGTGCCAGGAATCGCGTTGGCGTTACTTTAAGCAAATGCAGTTCTTAGTCGATTCGATAAGGTAAAAAAATTATAAATGCATACATGTGTAAGTATGTATGTACATACATATCGCCCATTTACTTCAGTAGTTACTCGAGTCTTGCTTTTTTAAGTTATGACACTATTGAAATAAATGAGCGATATGTATGTACATATAGTTCAAGATTCGCATCCAAACAGAGTTAAACAGTTTTTGTTTTTAGACAATATCGCGAATCGCTTTTGGGTAAATGTAATACTGTACAGCAGAATACCAATCAAGTAACACAAGTTGATCCAAATCAACAACAACAGCAGCCTCAGCAACAGGCTGTCGTAGATATATTTGCACAGCCCTTCAACGGCAGTGCTACCACATCGGCTCAAGCGCTTGCTCATCCGCATGGTAAGCCCAACTTTCTTTTTGATATTACATATATAAGCTATGTTTAGCTAAAACTAAACTAAAACTGCACAATCCAACTGCAAGCAAATGTTACGGTTATGGTGGTCCTTTTCCAAAAACTATAAAAATTCTTCACAAAGTTATCGGCAAAACCCAAGTTAAAAGTTTTTTCTAGAGATTCGAATTAGAAAGTTTTCATTTTAGGTGAAACCATGCAGATATTTTTTAATTTTTGTTAAAAGTTTGATCCGAAGCCTGAGATCTATCACATTTTTTTCTAAATCTACCACATTTTTTCTAAATCTACCACATTTTTTTCCAGATTCTACCACACAGAATTTTTATTGAGTCCGATCACTGCTGTGTACGTACATATACGAAATGCGACGCTTGCTTTGCTCGCGAGCAAAAATTGCCCAAATTGTTATTTCATAGACAAAACGAAATAAATACAATTCAAAATTCAAATCTCAGCTCCGATTATGTACACCCAAATCACCTTAGACTTTACTTCAGTCTATCTCACTTGATTGCTTCGTTTGCTTGCAGCTTGCAAATGCATACTTATTTTGCATTTTTATTATTGTTTTGTATCACACTATATACTCAAGTTCACATTTAGAAATTGCAGTTACAGGCGACACTCAATTAACCGCCGCCGGTAAAGATCAAAAACCATATTTCTATGAGCCACCACTGAAGCGCGAGCGTACCGAGGAAGAAAATCACGACAATATGCTAAACACAATCAAGATTTTCCAAAATTCGATGTCGCAGGCAGTTAGTGCTGAGGATCAATCGTTTGGCATGGTCGTCACTGACATGCTTAACACCTTGGGTGTGCGACAGAAGGCTGAAGCAAAGGTGCACATCATCAAATACCTTACGGATATGCAATTGCTGGCACAGCATAACAAATATTAGATGGAGTAACGCGTGGCGATATGCATATTTAATGTGTTTGTAGAAGTTTTGGTAATAGTCATCATACTACATATTTACGCATAGAATAAAGGGATTGTGTTAATTTTCAGTTAAATGCCGTGTCGAAAAAAAATATTACGTTACAAAATAAATTGTAATTAAATACTTTTCACCAAAATATTAACTTAAATTTAAACACTTTTACATTGCTATTACAATTTTCAAGTGATGAACTATTTATATGCAATGTACATATCGTTACCTTGATACAGAAGAGCCCTATTTAAATATTGTGTCTACAGAGTATTACAATACTTTATAAAAACTAAAGTACTTAAGTTCGGAATTTATTTTTTTAGTAGATATCTGGTTGTTTTTAAATCTCATTGGGCCTTTTGTAAGTTATCTATCAACCTTTGTACAAAGCTGAATTTTGAAAGAAAATTAGTTAGGGGCTTTTTATATTAAGGTAATGGTATACAAATTTAATTTTTTTTCTGTTCGAAAAAACTAAATTTAGTTTATATGTCATGTGCTTGTTTTGAACAATTTTATTTGCAGAAATAGCTACACATGCGTTCATGCTTAATTTAAAATACCATATTTCGATATACGTGCATAGGTAAAGTACATATTCCCCATATATTTACCAGAATGAAAGTCTATATAATTAATTTTGTTTTGATTTCAGTTGTAACAGGGAAGAATATAAATAAGTGGAATAATTGCCGATGGCACTTCTTCAATCTTAATTGGATTTATTGTATTTACCTATTAGAAATTATTCGCGTATAAGAGCTTAATGTAATACATACTTATGTATATACATACATACTATAATATGAAACATGTATACATGTGAATTTATAAATGAAAAAATAAATAAAATATAAGTAATTTTACAAATTCTCATTTGGTTGTTGGTGACTACGTCAGGATAGGAAGGAGTGTAATACATTGTGGAACGAGTTTCCCTCATATTGTCAAATTTGGTTTGGAGAGAAACGGAAAATCATTTACAATTTTGCGACTTTTTACCTATAACCAGAGTAAGTGCGATATTTGTGTTATTACATTGTGTGTTACATTAGGTATGTCGGAAAACATTTCGAATCGCTTGTAAGCAAAACTTACACACACACGTGACGCTTAAGTTTCCAAGCTTTACTCCACTGCGATTTTTTGTAAATCCCTTAACTTTAATAATAATATTATTGGAAATTTTTTTCACGCAGTATCTTCCATATAAAAAGTTTTATTTGAAAATACTTTATATGGAAAAAATGCAAAACACCTTCAACAAAAAAAAAATTTCAAAAATCAACGCGATTTTTGACCTACTCCGAACTTGCATTCTTTTAATAGAATTTAATGGGCTGCAAAACTGCGTACTCAAAAAAATTCTAAAAAATCTGATTAAAAAGTTTAAAATTTTGATGAAAATTTGCTGAATTTTCGCGAGTTTTGCACAAAGTTTAGGAATTATATTTTTATGTTTTTTGTTGTATTGTAGAAAAAATGCATGTTTTGATTTGTGTGCTAGTTTCGATAAATTTCACGGTACCGATTTGTTCATAATTCGCATGGCAATTGGATCTGGATTACCTACAAATGAGGTAATTCGCTCTCAAAATTTTGTACGGCGAATTACGTAATTCGAAGGGTAATTGGAGTGCGGATTACGAATGAGAGAGCGAACTACGTAATTGAGGTGGCGTGGGAAAGCCGTATTAAACGAACCAGCTCGCGGGTTTAAACCACATGCATGCACTGAAAAGCTGGCGCTCAATATGTTAATTATTCCCAAAGGAATACAAATGACCGACAAATTAGAAATTTGGCATCCCTATGCTGAATGTTTACAAACACACGTCATTTAGACCTGTCAAAATCATATGTTTTCGGGTAAAACTAACAAAAACCTGTAAAAATTTCGCTCGCAGACGAAGTAAATAAAAAATTAGTGAAATAATTAAAAATGAAAATAAATCAGCTATAAAACCGAAAACGGTCATATATGAACACCCGATTCAATTATGCACATTGACCATATTAGCTCAACGGCAGCAATCATAAAAGCCGGAATATGGAAGTCGTGAGTTTATAGTTGATATGTTTAACGCCTACGCACGAAAAATATTCATCTATATAACTGCAATTACAATCTATGCGAATTTCGGATAGTTAAAAATACGATTGCAAATATTGGCGTACAATCCGATGTTCACAAACTATACAAACGCTGGGACAGCAGCGAAAGGTCCTACGCCTACGGTGACCTGCGTAGATACAAAGAGCTGTAATAGTATCAATAAGATTATAACTACTGTCAACACCGCTAAGCACAGCATAAACCACAGAGGTGGAAGTATCAACCGTTTCATTGTAAAACGAAGTAGCACTAGCGGTACCGAACATAAATCCCGCAAATTCAACGCCAAGGTAAGTGCAAACGTACATACAGATATTCCTATTTGAAATCGAAACCCACATTATCTGAAGCCCCATCCGTAGGTTTTGTGTGCCATTTGAAAAAGTTATTTAAAAGTTGTATTCATAAATAAGCATGGTGTTATCACTTTTTCATATATGATATGAGTTCATATTTTTGTACCTTTACAGCGTGAACAACTCTTTTTCCTAATCATAATGCGTTTAAACCTGAAGAATTTCCTTTACGCACTCATAGCATTTGTAGTATTCACCGGTGCAGTACTATATTTCTTCTTTCCGGATTTCTTATTTCCACACAATTTTGTGCAACATTGGGATCGCCGATTGAAAAAAGGCAATAGTTTGGGTTCAAATACGATTGATGACAATCAATCTTTACTTTCCACACCGCTACAGAATATTGAGTGCTGGATAAATCAGGAATATTCGATACCTTGCAAACACAGTGCAGAAAATAATGAAGTATACGTGCCATTTTCGTTTTTACGCAGTTATTTTGACATTAATGGTGGCATGCTTGCGGTCACCAGCAGTAGCATCAATGATAAAAGCGTTAATGGAGATGATAATATAGTGCCACGATTTGCGTGGGTGCATAGCAATGCAAAAATTAATGTACCCAAAGGCAAATACGATTCACGTGGACGCTTTGCTTATTTTGAAAACTACAATGTGGAGGTAAATTCAATATTCAAGACGAGCTTGTAGAAATTTTTATTATTATATTTCATTTCACTTATATAGGTGCGTGATCGCGTAAAGTGCATAAGCGCCGCCGAAGGCGTGCCTATAAGTACACAGTGGGAAAAAAGTGGGTACTTTTACCCGACACAAATTGCTCAGTTTGCTTTAGCACATTATAGCAAAAACTTGTCTGAACCACCGCCGAAAATCAAGGTAATCTTTTATTACAAACATATGAATGTTTTAATTGCTTTTACAATAAACTATACCTTTTCGATTAATTAATAATACCTAACAATTAATTCGTCATTTAAAGTACAAAACCGCTATTAAAAACATATGAATGTTTTAATTGCTTTTACAATAAATTATACCTTTTCGATTAATTAATAATACCTAACAATTATTTCGTAGTTTAAAGTAAAAACCGCGTATCGTCGTTCTGCAAAACAGCGTAACTGTTATTTTTACCAAAAGTTGGGTTTGCTCTTGGCTCAATCCTTATCTATTCGTCCTGAAATATACTAGCCAGAAATGTGATTGCTTTATAAAGAAGAGAACCATTTTTTACCTTCCTTTTATTAGCTTGGGATGTAACTATGTAATATTGATGCGCCCAAAAGATGCAGCGATTTCTACTCTCAAGTTACATAATACCTGATGACAGTACGAATGGCAATTATAACAGGGAGGTTTTATTTTTTTAAACTATAGTTTTATATAAATGAGTGTTTTTACTTTAGAGGCATTTCATGACACCGCGGCCACCTCTGTGCGCGACCTCTAAGGATTTGGATAAAAGTTGAAGAGATTGAAGGTCTAGGTGCATGAATATACGTGTAGCATATTTTGCCGATATGACGTAGGGTTGTCTATTTATTTACACGGGACTTAAATTTTAAGAAAACGTCATACATACCTTTCTTAAAAGTGCTGTATCTTTGAAGCCTTTTAACGCAACTTATGGAAAAAAAATGTATTTCTTCCGTTAAAAGGTTTCCAAGATACAGCACTTTAAAGAAAGGTAGGTGTGACGTTAGCTTAAAATTTAAGTCCCGTGTAAATAGACAACCCTACGTCATATCGACAAAATATGCTACACGTATATTCATGTAACCTAGACCTACAATCTCTTCAACTTTCATCCAAATCCTTAGAGGTCGCGCACAGAGGTGACCGCGGTGACATGAAATGCCTCTTTCTATAAAATAATTTATGCAACCTCACATACGCGGTTTTGTACTTTAAACGATGATTTGCTTGTGTATTGAGCATGAAGAACTATCGTCTGTTTCACAGGTGTTGGAAGATGCCGATACTAATAAATCAAATTGGTATACGCCCAAGTCCAGTAATATTTCTCGCATTTGGCATCCGAAATTTAATACATCTGTCATCCAATATGAAACTGCCATTGGATATGACAGTGCTGTGCGCTTAGACATCAACCAAACACTTGAGCTGGTGCTAAGTGTTGATATTTTGCTGGTCACTAACAGCAGTAGTCTTATGGTGACATTACAGTCTCGTGAAACTAAGCAGAATTACCTACTGCACTACATTCCCGCAGATTTGCGGCTAAGCACGCAAGATCAAAATATATACTATGGCATGGGTACTAGTGCTGTGAATAGATGGCGTCATATAACGCGGGACCTGTTTATAGATGTACAGAAAGGCGTCATGAGTGGCAGTGACAAAAAATCGCCATTAAAAATACGACGAAATGAATTGCGAGTCACATCGGTGGCGTTTCTGGGTGTTGGTTTCTTCGATAACATAACGTTCTCAACATATGATCACTTGGCGCATTTTTACGATGCCGCCGAGTGGTTTATCCACAATCAGGATTTAAAAACTGGTGGTTGGCCAAATCCAGTGAGGCGCAGTTTAAACGGCTTCACTGAACTTAAAGCAGGTTGGCTCTCGGCTATGGGACAGGGCCACGCGATTTCCGTACTGGCGAGAGCCTACTTCCACTCCGGAGGAGACAAGCGCTACTTGAAAGCAGCGGCGTTGGGCCTAAAACCATTCCGTGTATATTCAAAGGATGGTGGCGTATTAGCGCAATTTATGGACAAGTATTTCTGGTGAGTAAATTTAGTAAAGGACGGGTGGGTGCTATGTATTTAAACATTTATTTATTTAATTAATTAATTTATTTAATATCGTAAAGTTGTATATGGTACAGACATTATGAAAAATTACAGGCTATATATTTTAGTTACAAAATGAAAACGTTAGGCTATTCTAAATTTTTACACAATAAATAGATTTTCAATCTATTGCTGATAATTGATTTTGATTCCGACAAGTCAAGATCCAAAAATTTCGAGAAACAGTTGTACTCATTCAAAGCCCTAACAATGGGGGCATTTGCATTGTAAACCGTTTTATTTAAACCAATACGAAAAGTATCTAAAGCGACGAAGGTTTCTACTCGGCACAGTGAAATCTATCAACCCAAGCAGGGACGAGCAGTCGACTTTACGCGAGACGATGTCGAGAAGACATAGACAGTAGTGAGCGTCGATTATTTAATGTTAATAAGTTAATAAATTGGCAATGCGACTCGTATGGTGGAATCGGTTCAGAAAAATGTGGGTTGTGCAGAGCAAAGTGTAGGAATATTTTTTGCACTCTCTCCAGACGATTGATGTGAATAGCGTGATACGGTCTGCAGATAAACGCAGGGTATTCCAGTTTAGACCGTACAAAGGCAGTGAACAAAGTCTTAAGTGTGTACGGGTCCGAAAATTGCGAATAGTGTCGCCTAACAAAAGCTAGCATAGAAAGAGAGTTTGAGATGGTGTAATTTATATGCGCATTAAAATTAAACTTGGAATCAAAAAACACTCCCAGGTATTTAATCACTTCAACCGATTCGAGAAAGGTGTTAGCTGAATGGTACGAAGTGCACAGAGGTTTAGGCAGTTTAGAGAACGTAGCTTTGTGGCATTTAATGATGTTAAGGAAGAGATGATTCATTGCACACCAATTACAGAGCTTATCGAGTTCTGATTGAAGATTGAATTGGATAACGCATTTTTTAAATGTATTCTTTAACTTTACATTTTAACAGGTACGAAGAATATCCAACAACGCCGCCATCTTTCGTTTTGAATGGTTTTATTTACTCTCTTTTGGGACTATTTGATTTAAATTCTACTGCGCCATCAAACATTGGACGCGAGGCTGGAAAGCTTTTTAATCAAGGCATGTATTCATTGAAAAAAATGTTACTGTTGTATGACACGGGCTCTGGTACGAGTTATGATTTGCGTCATCTAAGTTTAGGTTTGTAGATATAGATGCAAAATAAGATAGTGCGTTTTTTGAATAATTTGAATGCACGTTCTCGTATTGCAGGCACTGCTCCGAATTTGGCACGAGACGATTACCATGCGACGCACGTTAGCCAGTTACTGTTACTATCTACAATCGATAGTGATCCACTATTAATGGAAACAGCTGAGCGATGGAAGGGCTATATGTTTGGTAAACGAGCCAAGCACAATTGAGGGCGAGATAGGCGTAAGCGCCACAAACATGTAGCCTATAAAACCTTAGGTCGAGGCCACGCAATGAGCGGCAAAGCGACGAGCGGCTGAGCGACGCCATACAAAAATGCCGCTCAGCGGCTCAGAAATGCCGCTCAGTGCGTGGCCACTTCAATAGTATTTCATATGTTTTAATTTTAAGCTGCTCAGCCACTCAGCCAGTCGCCGCCTTGCCGCTCATTGTGTGGCCTCGGCCTTAGAGTGATATTTGATCCTTACTTTTGCAAAATAAGTATTCTTTTTACTTACTTTTATATACAATTTTTTATACATATTATCTTTTATTTTTATTTATTCTTATTGCCTATGTAAAGAGGAGAATCTTTGTGAATTAGTTTGTTTTTCTTTGTACTGTAATAAAATTATTGAAATTGTCTATGCAGATGGAACATCCCTCCGAGTAGTGCGAATACTCGGTCTAATACTAAAAGTGTGTATTGTACCTAGTACTAAACCTATTTCCATGGGAAAGTCAGAACTATAAGCTGATAATAAGTAACTACATGCACGTTTTTACGCAGCTAGTAAAATAGAAATGTTACTTTGAAAGAAAGTAAAAGTTTTGTATTTTGCTTGGCAAAATCGGTTTTTCATTTGATGTATTTTTCGCAATATTGTAGATAGTACTTACATCTTTATATATTAGGATTCTTGCCAATATATTTAATTTAAAATTTTAATAAAAAAAATGTGTATTACTTCGCGAACTTTACCCATCTGTATTTCTAATATAAGCTTGTTTTTTCTGCGTGAATATTTTGTGTAATATTTTTACTCTATAGTATTTATTATTTTATTAAAATTAAAAATATTTTTTTTAAGTTTATATGAACTAAAGATTTAGGGAAAACAAATCATACTTAATGTGTTTTTACTTTTATAATTATTTATGTAAGTTATGACATTTTAGAAATAGATAAAAAATACGCATTGTTAAAAAATTTAATGTAAAAAATAAATCGAGTTAGTAGTAATATTAGAGCTTAAACCTTGCATTTCACACCTATCTAAAAAACGCATCAACATTAATACTCACATATTGTTTTCCTTTATTGTAGTCTGTTAAATCTTCAATAATCTAATCCACATGGAACGATACAATAACTAATTTAGGCACTGTAGTGTTGAAACTAACAAGAGGAATCAACTAATGTAGAATAAAACGAAATACTTAAATAAATGTATAAATAATGTAGTAGAGATTACAACTGCCAAACTGTGAACAGACATTTATTTTTCTCAAGGTTCGTATACTTTGGGAGAAAATTTGAAATAAAAGCGTCACATAAAATGCAGTATGCATGAATATTTATTTAATTGGTTGATTACGGATAAACCTCAATATCGCCACTGAAATATAAATCTATAATAAAAAGCTTTCTCGCTTTATTTTCATAACATTCAGCTATCTTATAAAAATTTTTGAACTCAAATTTTCAAATAAGATAGTGTTAAATGTTTCTTCTCGCTCCAATTACCTCACCTAGTATAATTATCACCATGGGCTTATATTCAATACAACCTATCTGCAATTCTCACAAACGCTAGGTGCGCATGTTAGCACCCGTCTGGGATTTAACTGTCGCATTAATTTTGCCTTTAAGTTTTCAATTCAATAGCAAATCGAGGGCTTATATTCAATACCCTCTATCTGCAATTTTCACAAAAACTACTTTGTGGTGTTATAACCCATCTGGGACTTACTGTCATCACGGATGTTAATTCTGACTTTGCAATAT
The DNA here is from genome assembly GCF_001687245.7 of Rhagoletis zephyria. Lineage (NCBI taxonomy): Eukaryota > Metazoa > Arthropoda > Insecta > Diptera > Tephritidae > Rhagoletis > Rhagoletis zephyria. Next base: position 43,733 of record NW_016157237.1, read on the forward strand.
AATAGTAAATGCTTCTGTCAAGAGTTATACAAGATTAGCATTAATATCACCGATAACAGTTAAATCTTAGGTGGATTTTTATATCAGAATCTCATTCTTGTGAAAAACAGATAGACGGTATTGAATAAAGCCCTCGAAATACTTCTAACAAGCAAACATTAACATCACCGATGACAGTTAAGTCTTAGATGGATTTTCATATCATAATCTGATGTTTCAGAACATTGCATATATTGAATATAAGCCATCGATATTATGAATAGCAATTATAGTTTGCTATGTAGTCTACGGTAATCGAATTTTGAGCCGCCAACTATCAAGACTTTAGTGTAAAAAGCTGCAGATACAGTTGAAAAAATAAAAAAAATTTCTGAATAAAATTTTTCTATCGCAACCAAAAAAATGCAGTTGCCAATATTGCAACCCAGTCGTTAATTGCCATCTGTAATACCACTTCAACCACTGGCAACGCAACTGAAAACCGGTTGCCGTCCGACCCAAAACGTTGCAACAGAACTGCCTTCGTTTTTTATATCATGAATAACAAGTATTTATTATATTAATAATATTACGCAGCGCTAGCAGCAGAGACTGTATGGTGAATGAGGACTAGAGTAGATACGAAGAAGCAGATCAGAGAATTACTAAATTTTGGATACTGGATGACTGTTGATACACAAAACAGGGAATGTCTAAGATACCAAAATTCAATAGATGTGCGTTAGTAATTACGGTTTGTCTAATTGACGGCTAAACAAAATTATCCTTTGTAGGGCTAAAATCGCTTTGTGGGTAGGCTACTTTTCTTTGATCACTATTCTTCCATTACTAAAACGCACTCACATATTTGAAAGATCAAAATTATATTACCCACCCCTAGATGGTGTAGTTGTTGTTGTAGCAGCATACAAATTCCCCAAAGACTTTTTGGGGAGTGTTGCTGGAGTGACAGTCCTTGGCCAGATATAAATCTGGGTCGTTCCGGTTACGTAGACCCGACTGTCGTGGGAACGTAGATGGTGTAGTCTCCATAAACGATTAAGATCTCTTTTAAAAACATATCATATTAAAATTTTATTAGATAAAAAATATTTATATATGTACATTTTACATATGAATAGTTTAAGATTAATACCTAGAACTAAAAAACTATGGCCTTCGTTAAATGGTTTTAAACAAACTGAACAAGTGAGTTTTGGTTATTTTTATAATTACTTACTTTACTACTAGCTTTACATTAATTCCTTGAATTATTAAAAAATAATAATATGGATTGTACGATACACGAAATGAACTTAGCAGTATAACTTACAATAGTTTTAGCACTTCAGTTAATGCAATGAATTATTAACTCATTATGAAAAGAACTGCTTTTTGAGGAAATCTGGTATGCACCCATATGTATATATATTAGTAAACATATGTAGCGATATTAGTAAACATATGAACTGGCGTGACGTTACAGCGAAATCGGCCTATAAATAAATAAGAGGACTTTATTTTTTATTTTTCTTTTTTTTTGCGGTACTTAACGCTGGAAAGGTCCATATGTCCTAATGTAATATGTACATATGTGCTAGTTTCATTTGGCTGCATTGTTTATCTTAAATACTAAATAATAATAAAATACAACAATCACATACAAGCTCTTCAACACTATATTACTTAGATTTAACTTGTTCATTGAGCCTCGGTCAAGATCTTCGCCAAGACAATATATGCGATTTAATCGAAGGTGGTCCATATCGTCTCTCAGCTTCAGCTACAAATGCATGCTCCATTTGATCGCAAATTAATTCAAAGAATATATTTGCAATATTGCTATGTAACAGCGATTTGAATTCGAAAGTTACTTTGAAGTCGACAACACACGACTGGGGAATATCTTTCAGACCAGGACTAAAGCGCCATTCGTTTAGTAAAAAAGTGAATAATTTCCCATCGTTACAAACGGATCTCACAAGAGCTGGAGGTTTCAGCGAAACATTCGACGTATATTTTTCATTAAGTGGTGGGAAACCGACAATAAGATCAGCCTTGAACTCATCTTTTCTACGATTGTGTACCAGCGATTTTTTTACGTATGGTACAAATTCATGATAGTTTGGTACGTCGGCAACCACATCGTACATTTCCTTCATTGAGTATCCAATTAATTCCTTTTTTACATATTCCCGATTCTTATTCGTTAGGTCATTGAATGTGAAAAAGGCTCTTTGGGAAAAATTTGCGTTGCTACCTACAGCGGTGCTAGAAATACAAAATAAAAAAAAAAATAAAAAACAATTAAAAATAGATTGTAAGACACGAGTACAACAACTAATAGCAACAAAAATTCTACAAAAGTAGGTATATGGTTTTATGCTATTGAACTGGCCAAGTTACAAATGTGCATCGCTGCGATTACACTCTTTAAAGGTTATATAATTTTCATTGCAATTTCGATGAATTAAATAAGAAACTATTTTTTTACAATTTATACTTACGATAATTCCTTGCAAAAAAAACTTATAAATTGCTTATTTCCGAGCCACATTTGAACGTTTTTCAGCATTGTCCACATGAATAAACAGCAATACTAACAAACAATGCTCTCTGCTCCTGGTCCAGCGGATTCAAAACAATTACAATCGATTATTATTCAAAATCATTTTTCCTCTCCAAGTTCGTGCGATGAAATGAAAACAATAAAATATATGATAAATTCAAAACATATGTTTTCTCGTTTAATTGACAAAGTGCTCGCAGCCAGTGTGATCAGATAACAAAGCTGAAGTCGTTATTAAAAAAGGTTACCGACCGTCTGGAAAATCTCGAGACCCCTACACCTTGCATTTAAAGTGACTTTCGTAAGCAGTTTTCATTTACACGGTGAATGCAGACATGTCCACTTTTAGCTATGTTATCAGACATATTTATTAGAGATGTAGATGGTAGATATCCGGAATATGGCTTAACCGGCCGTTTTTCTGCTATCCGAATATCCGGCCGGATTTTGGTTATAGAAGATGCAGTTTAAAGATTTAGTTAATTTTTCTTTAGAATCAAATTACATAAATAGTATCTAATTGGTAATAGGTTCATTCCTTATCTTTTTGGACTAAAATCTGAAAAGTTTCAGAGCGTAAGCAAAATGCGCTCACTAAAAGAGAATAACAGGAAAAGTAAAGGAACGCAAAAAACCAAATTTTTAGTCCAAAGAATGGCAACAACAAAACTAACGTCAAATAAGAACAGAAATGTATGTACAAAACACATTCACACAAGCACAAGCACAATAAACACTTGCTATATCAGTTATTTTTTGCCTCCTTCCAATTTCAATTCATGTCTTTTACTTTTTAGATTATTCTCACTTTTAGCGTATTCTTTAATTTCGGTTAATTTAAATTCAGTTGAGTTTGACACTTTTCAGGATTTTGCCAGAAAAAATTCTTCTGACTAAATCTGACTACTTCGGACTGATGAGAGTCACTCTCACTGACTGTTGATCTCTCATTTTTGCTGTCATTTCCGAGTCATATTTTTATAAAAAATGATCGAAAATAAGATATTTAAAAATAGTATCCCGTATAGTAAAAAATTCGCTGAAGCTAAACTTTACGGACTGACTGCAGTTTTTTCTTGCCACAAAAAGTTTGATTTTTGCTCAAATCGTGTCCGTGCAGACCAAAAAATTATCAAAATAGGTCTTGAGCTATTGCGTTTTTTGCACGGAAGAAGAAGCAAGAAGCCAATGTCAATCAGTTGTTTTTATTTATAACTAGTTTTTCTTGGCTTTTTTTCTTTACTAGTTTTTCTTGGCTTTTTTTTTATTCACTAGTTTTTCTTGGTTATTAAATAACGATACAAAATGTCAATGAAAAATGACGCGAAAAATGTAGGAGACACTGATGCTCAAAACTTAAAAGACGCCTGGTCTGTGAGTAGATTCCTTGCGTTCGTGGATAATTTCATTTATAATTCTCCATACAGATTCGGCCATGTGAGGTGTATAACGATGAATATGATGATTGCACCAGCATCAAAGCGCGCTTCCATCAATATTTCATTCATGGTGAAAGTATTGATTGTTCCCAGTGGAAAACAGATTATAATAATTGTGAACGTTACATGAAATCCAACGGGAATGATGTAACAGCCGGCGAAGCCGTCATCCGTAGTGAAGCTGAACGGCGGCGAAAACGAATGGAGGCACACTATGGAAATACGACATGGAAAAAGCGAACACATCCTCCTGAAGATTGGTCGAAACCTTTACCAGAATGGTTAGCTAAGAAAAATGAAAATACATTTCTGGAGCTAAAGCAGATGGAATTAGATGGGCGTAAGCTAGCCGAAGAAACTGAAAAATCATACTGTGCTCTAATGTAGATAACGTATTGTATGCATTACTGAAGTGTTTCGGAAAAAACGTTAAAAACTAATTTTTGTAAATACATGTCATGTGCTGCATCCAGCTATGATAGTCCAACTTATCATTTTGATATAATTTACACTTTCCGATTTTGGCAACACAAGGATAGTGGTTGGCTCAGAAATACATCAAGCCAAAGCATCAGTATCTTTTTTTCTAAACTGTAGTTGAGGGAAATATCCAATATGCCCAACCACGGTTAAATGGCCTATAGCTTAGAAATAAAAGTGAACACACCCTAGTTTTTATTTTTGATAAAGACATACATATATACATGCCCCTTAAATTGGGACAAAAACACGACGGACACATCTGGGCGACGATGATAGTATTGACTTTATATGCACCACTTTTTGTGGCGCAAAAGAAGCATAGAACCATGATTCAAGGGAAGGTTTATAGCAGTAGTTATGAGAACAAAATGATGTAAGTTTCAAGAAGTAAGTGGGGCAAATCAGATTTCTCAAATAAATGTGAAAATAAATATATATGCTGTACCATGATACAAAAAAGAAGGTAGTTCCATTCATATGCCCAAATTTTATAACAGTATAAAAATTCTCCAAAGAGTTTTGATAAGTCTTACTGAAATATGAGTCGTTTCGGTTAGTTAGGTCGATGGGGTACGGTATCGTCGTTTAAAGTTCAAACCGCGTATCGTCATTCTGCAAAACCCGCTTTGCTGCCAAAAATTGGATTTGCTCACACAAGCTCTTGGCTAAATCCTTATCCATTCGTCCGGAAATATACTAGCCCGAAATGCGATTTGATTTTGAAATATGAGTGTTTTAACTCTCTAGAAAATAATTTATGCAACCTCACATACGCGGTTTTGTTTTTTTTTGGTACGCGGTTTTGTTCTTTAAACGACGATATATTAAGATAAATATTGATCATCTCTTTAGTAATATTTTGTGCATACTTTTAATACGTACAAACATTAGTAGACAAAAATAATGCTTAGTAATTAATAAAATTGCACTTAATTTATATATGTACTCTAACTCTCGGCTAAATGTTATCAATTGAAATCTTTTATTGCTATATCACTAAGTAACGTGTGTACCGATCCAGGGGCCCTATTTAATTTGTATAAGATATTGAGGTACAGATTGAGGCACGATAAACGAAACGATGATGCCCTAAAATATATGATTTAATTATATTTGTTCGGTGTAAAAAGGATAATTTAATTACCATAAGTTATATTCAAATATGATTCGCCTATAAAACCAAAATATGTAACTGTGAAGTGAATTGCATTTGGCGTAAATGCAATATTGTGCATATCGAGCCATTGTTCGAGGTCTGTCCACTACATCGCCATGCTGCCGGCTAATCGCGCGCACTGTGTTTAAATTTCTTTTAAAAGAAAATGTATAAGTAATTAACATGTACACGTGTACGTTCATCTATAATAAATTATATTATAAAAATCCATTGCACAAATAATTACCTCACAACAAAAAGCATGTTACGCGGCATCTCTTTGAGTGTACCCATTATTAGCTCAAAATTTTTTTTAGCAACCAGTCGAATGTATTCAATATCGCTTTCACTTAACTTCGTCTTAACACGACCACCATGAATACGAATTGGCTGTTGAAAAAGCACTTCGGCAAATTTCATGTGATCTTGGATACCAATTTTCTGAGCAGACGATTGCATTTTCTGCTCGTCTCGCAACACCGTCGCCTCCCAGAACTCACAGAGAGGTAAACGCACTGATTTTGGTACGAATTCGTAAAGGCCGTGATCTAAAAGTACTAATTCTGCTTGTCCTGATTTTTGATTTTTGCGTACATACACTAAAAAGAAAAATTTTCGTAAAAGCAGTAGAATGCAAATGTAACTAAATGTGTTTCTCTAAGAATATGTACTTACCGTTCCCCGGATGTGGATCTGCATGTACAAAGCCTGTATGAAATATTTGCTCAGCAAACATGTTGAATAGTTTTGAATCTACATCTTTTAAATCAAGATTCTCGCGTTGTATACTTTCAACATCACTCACTTTAAATCCGTTAATCCATTCCATGGTGAGCACGCGCTATAGAAATTAAGCATTTCAATATTTTTGAATATGTATGTTTCAGCTATTTACCGGTTTTGTAAATTCCCAGTAAATGTGCGGTATATGCACATAATTGAATTTTTCGAGATCTTTGGCGCATCGTTCTGCGTTCTGCCCTTCATTCACAAAATTTAGTTCTTGTACCAAATTTTTACGTAAGTCGCGCAATATCCAACCAAAATTATAATTTTTGAAAAATACTTCAATAACATCCTGGAGAAACATAATGGTTCCCAAATCACTGGTGAAACGTTTTTGCAAGTCACCATATTGTACCTGGAATAAAAATGTATGTACATATGTATGTACGTGAAGATATTCCTTGTTTATACATCTACCTTCACAGCTGCAACCTCGCCAGTTTTTAACTTTGCCTTGAATACTTGCGCCAGACTAGCAGCCGCTACTGGAGTATAATCGAATTCAGCGTAAACATTTTCCGGAATCGTACCAAAATCCTCAGAGAAAACACGCTGCACATCAGTTTTAGACGTAGGTAAACATTTGTCTTGCAATTGTTCCAATGTACTTGTATATTCTTTTGGTAGTATATGGTTAATAGCAGCAACACCTTGGCCAATTTTAATGTACAGACCACCATTTAGCAAGCATGTCTCAAGTAAGCGTTTCGCGCTTTTTAAGTGCACATGCTTTAATTGCAAATCATAGTCTGCGTCGTTCTCATGTTGCTCAAGGAGTATATAATCGGCTGCAATTAACGAAGCCGTTTTGAGTGAGCGCAGAAAACGGATGGTAGCTCCACTATAGATAAATTCATTAACAACTGCATCGTATACAATAAAACTGCTTAACATTCCCAACAATCCAAGTCCAAAGTAAGATCGACTATGTACGACCCTTGTACCGCCGTAGTGCTTCACATTTTCTCGAGAATGAACAAGACGGGTCTTATTAAAATTCCTCTCGATATTGTAGGTGCGTAGAAATCTATGCCAGCGGTTACACTATTAATAAAATAATCCGTATGAATTTAGATACGTACCTTTGTTGAAACCTAAAACTTACAAATAATTTGCTCATATTTAAAAATTAAATTAGCAGACAATAAACGTTTGGCTATTTTCGATTTAAGCTACTTCATGCACAATATACCCCGAATTTTGCGATCAAAACAAAAAACATATGCGTCATGCGTTTTGTTTATTTCACTTTCAACTTTTTCCATTTCAGCAGTGTTGTAAATTAATTAACTAATTAAAAATTTTACCAAATGTTTACATACGAAATTTTTCTATATCTGGCAATTGAAATTCATGATCCATTCTCTAATGAGTATTTTGAAGACATCTTTATACAATAAAGTTATAGCCGGTAGCGAACAGATGTCGGCAACACTAGTTGTGTTTTCGTATTATCCAGCAAAAAATATCCAGTAACCAAATTTCGGAGAGCAAGCCAATATTTACCCCAATGAGAGAAATAGGCAAGAAGGTATGAAAACGCAAAACCAGCTAGAAGTTGCAAGTTTTATGAACAGCTGATTAATTTGTTATTTTCGGACGCAATTTTCTAAGAAAAATAGTATTTCGCCATCTTATTATATATTTAAATATGCTCATTTAGTCAATTGCAACTCTAAAAGCACCACAAACAATTCTTTTGGTAATGTAAATTGCATTAAGCCTCATGCCATCAGCTGTTTTTCTTACTAATAAATAGTTACTAGTAAAAATGTATCCAGTAAAACTCCAATTCAACTTACAAGTACAGCTGTAATTTTTGCTCTCTCTTTTGCTGGTTTCTTGCAAGTGTTTGCGTACGAAAACACTATCCAGTAAAATTAGTACCTGATTTTACTGGATAGTGCGTACGCGAACAGGGCTACTGCTTTTTATCCCCACTCATTCCAAACCAGCACAAAAATCGATAAGGTACGAAGGTTTGGGAAAAGAGTGGAATAATGCTTAAAACAAAGTGGTACGAGCTTAGTTTTTTGGGAAATAGTTAAAATAATTATTATCATGTCTAGTTCAGTGTTACCCTATATATATTTTTTAGTACTTGCGTTCTTAGTATTAGGTTGCCACGGCTCTATTGGAGATCGTACACAATTCTTTCACAATTGTAGACAAAACTGCGAACGGCAAAATTGTAGTGCAGGTAAATTGAAAGTACACTGGAAAAAATTAAGTCCATATATACATGGAAACGTAGAAGTTAGAAAGTGCGAATTTATATTTAGATGGCGTAGAGATTCAGGAGCAGGCCGTAAAATATTATCAACAGTCGATATTCGACAAAGCGTTTGCTTGGAACTGTGCGGATGAATGCCAATATGGTTGTATGTGGCGCACAGTGGATGCGTTTGCAGAACGCGGTTGGGACGTACCACAGTTTTATGGAAAGGTAAACCAATTATAGTTAATATTAATAAAGCAATCATATTTGTATTTTAAATTGTGCATAGTGGCCATTCCTCCGTTTTCTTGGTACTCAAGAACCAGCCTCGGTGTTGTTTTCTATTTGTAATTTGGTTGTTCACATTCGCATGCTACGACGCTTTCGTACTGAGGTGCGTCCGGATAGTCCATGCTATAAGTTGTGGCATATTTTCTCATTTGTAAGTACTTACAAGCATATGTACGTATATTATTTCTACGGTTTAATACGTATTATTATAATTTGTATACGATCTTACAGGTATGTATTAATGGTTGGATATGGTCGACAGTTTTTCACACAAGAGATTTTCCTGTGACAGAGTTAATGGATTACGCTTTCGCTTACAGTATTGTACTCGTGTCACTTTATTGTATGGTTATGCGGTGGGTGGAAACGATATACCTACATTTACTATCATGTAAAAATGGATTTTGGCGAAATATATGTACTTACATATGTACGTTTCAATTTCAGGATGATATACCGGCAGTCGCTCATATTACGAGGCTTAATTTCATTGGTATTTGTCTCGTTCTTTGTAAATTACTTTGCGTACCTGAGCTTAGGCAAATTTAGTTACTCTTTAAATATGACGACAAATATTGTTACTGGTATAATCTCCGCACTGGGATGGTTTGTTTGGTGTTATTTGGAACGACATCGGCGTGCATATTACCGTAAAATTATCCGCTTCTATATTTTATTCGGCATGTCTATGAGTTTAGAGCTATTGGACTTTCCACCAATTTTGTGGCTTATAGACGCACACGCCTTATGGCATTTGGCTACAGTTGCTGTCATCTCGCTTTTTTATGAGTAAATACAAATCAAATCAATACTTAAATTTGTATTTTATATTTTTTTACACATACACGCAGTTTTATAATTGACGACTGCCGCTCACTTTGGAAGGAACAGCAGTTTGAAAGTGGAAAGCTTGGCAAGCACATCTAATGAGTTCATACATAGGCTAATTCTTCCTAAACTATTTTGTGATTATGAGATGCTGTTTTGTAACAAGAGGTGTTTTAGTAAAATTTTATTTTGCCAACTTAAGAAACAAAGATTTACTACAGATATCATGTATCAAAATTTTAATATTATGTATAATATACTACACTTTCTACATTTGTCCGCATTGTGATATTGTTACTGGCAGTTTGGGCTTATTGTTTGGACCAGTGGGAACGTTTTCAATTTTTCTCATAATTAATAAGCCATCTAAAACGCGACCAAAAACAACATGTTTGCCATCGAGAAAATTGCATTTTGCACAAGTTATGAAAAACTGGCATCCATTTGTATCTTTTCCGCTGTTTGCCATTGAGAGAAGGCCTGGTGAATCGTGTTTCAATGTGAAATTTTCATCGGAAAACGTGCCACCATATATGCTCATTACACCAGTGCCATCACCCTGAGGAAAATAAGTTGTTGCCAACACATCTCTGTACGTATATACAAATGCATATATTGGTCAATTACTTACGTGCACAAAGTCACCACCTTGAATCATGAAATCTTTAATGACACGATGAAAACTAGCTCCCTTATATCCCATGGGCACATCGTCTGGACGGTATTCTCCAGTGCAAAGTTCACGAAAATTTTCTGCAGTTTTTGGGACTGTGTCCGCAAACAGCTCGAAGATCATTCGACCGATTTCCTAAATAACAATCAGATATGTACATAAGTTCCTGGCTGAATAGTTTGTTTAACAGTTTACCGTCGTTCCAACAGATACGTCAAAGAAAACTACTGGGTTATTGGGATTGCGCAGTTGCGACTGAATTTGATTCCAAGTTGGCATATTTTGAATTGTATTTATAAAATGGTTATTCTTATAAATTCTGATTTTTATTTAACTTAATTACCGAAAAACCATTTTCTTCAATGTTCTTTTTGTTGAATTGTTTACTTTCGTTGAGAGACTAGAAATGCCGTTTTTAAATCGATTAAATCGAACAATTCCGAGTCGATTATTTTGTCGATTTTTTAGTTCGGATTCGAATCTTGAATCGATTCAAAAAAATTAGAGAATCGACAATTGATTTTTCATCAATTGCTGCTTATTGATCTACGGTTTACGTCATAAAATCTATAAAATTTAAAACATTTTAATTGGAGGCTCTTATCGAGGGTATTGTGTGAAAGACTGAAGACCACCGTCAATGAACTGATTGGGCCTTATCAGTGTGGCTTTAGGCCTGGCAAATCCACCATAGATCAGGTATTCACAATACGCCAAATCTTGGAAAAGACCCGCGAGAAAAGGATCGACACTCATCACCTATTTGCCGACTTTAAAGCGCTTTCGACAGCACTAAAAGAAGTTGCCCAAGGCGAATTTATACAAGGTGGTGTTACTGGCGAATTTAGATTACAACAACGACAACCATATGTATTTTGTATGGAGGGTGTTATGTCAAATCTCAATTCGCTCCAAAGTGTACATGTATTTTGTTTTTCCCAAGGTGTATTTAACAAGGAGGGGTTGGCCGTATATAAGTAAAAAATAACACTAACAAATTATACGCTGATGTCCATACTGTCATTGGTATGAGTTACAACAAACACATCATTTTGACGTAATGGCCTCCACGGCGAAAAACTCAGCTGTCGCCCCCAACACCACCTTGTTTAATACACCTTGGTTTTTGCTTTTGATGAGTGTGCGGTCAAATCAGTAAAAGCAAAAACAAAATATATGTAAGGCGAAGAAATCAGTAATAAAGTTCAAGTTATGTCGATTAAAGGAAAACTAAAGCGAACGTCAACACGCTTTACTTTAAGGCCCGTCCACATCAAGAATGATAGAATACAAGATTGCGCCGTCCTGGGCGTTGACATTTGTGTACCACAAGTAAACAAAGAATAGAGCGAAAAGAAGACCGAGTTGAAACAGCCAAAGCTGTTCACTTTACTGCGAAAAACGTGTTTTAATTTTGCTAAATGCGAAAATATTGCATTTTTCACCTAATCTATTAGAGAACAGTGAACATTTTAGTGCACTCCATTGCTTTGTAATTGAGGCTGCTTCAGCAAACGTTTTAGTGCACTCCATTGCTTTGCAATTAAGGCTGCTGCAGTTTTCTGCGGGACTGATTAGTTAACTGCGTGGAGCAGAAACAAAATCATTGTGAGGAAATGCTGTTAATATAATAATAGAGAAACATTTCGAAAACGGCTTTGCCGTGCCCTGTGTATACAAAATGCACCGATTCGTCCCAGCGCTACACTTGCATCTACGCTTCTTGCATCTTGACGGTTGTCGCAATTTAACACACAGCACTTCATTGTATTAGTTTTTACGCAGTCTTCAACTCAAAAATCACTCACAAATTGCAAATTAACACGATTTAAACTGATTTTTCACTTATAATTCAAATTTCTCTTTCGCTGGTTTGTAAACAAAGGTTTATTTACAAGTTACCACAACTGTCAAAATCGGCAAAACCAAAGTAGCGGTACTACTGACGGCGCCACCTTTGTTCGCTGCACCGTGCGTCCACATAGAACTTTGGCGTTGCGTTGGCGTTGGCGTTGCTTCAACAGCTGACTATGAATATATGAATTCAAATGCAGCCGTCCACATAGCCAAAATTCGACAACGCTCACGCCAACACAAAGCAAAAAGGTGGCCAACTCTCAACTTTTCGCGTGCGTCGCTCGTCAGCTGTTGCGAATAAATAAAATTATGTGAAATATTTTTCCTTTTTAATCAAGTGCGGGCAAGAAATATCGTTTTTAATGCAATTATTGATATGAAATATTAATTTATCTGTCGTTAATATGTTAATTTAGTGGCCCAAGGATTCGCTGCCAACCGTTCATTGTAGCAAGCATACTTTTAACGTGCGTTCTGTCAAACCAACGCCAACGCGAAAGTTTTATGTGGACCGGCCTTTAATGGCTGAAATGAGGGGCGAAGTTTACCATGTTCAAAAAATTGATTACCTTTCGATTTTCTTTTTGCTGTATCTCAGAGGCGAATTACGATATCGATACAATTTTTATTTTAAATAGTAGTAAATTAAATGTACATTAAGAAAAAGCTTATTAGAATGCCATCAACCCCTAAATGAGGAGTTGCAATAAGGGGTGAATGGCTACAACCCAGAAAATTCACTGAAATATAGAAAATAGATAGAGACATGAACATAGTGCAGAGAATTGTGCGAGAGAAAAAAGCAGAACGCAAGCGAGATTTTCAAGCATGTGAAGACGGCCGGTAATGAGAACATAGCTGTCAAACAACAAAAATGACAGTTGAAAGCAAGCTCGGTATGGGAGAAAAAGCATGCTTCGTACTTTTTGCGGTCTATACGTGCGGTTTCTCGCATGCGTCGTCCCGCAAGCGAGATTTTCCAGCACGTGAAGACGGCCGGTTACGCAGAATTCTTCAGAGTAGCAACATCGTTTATTTTGGAGGCAAATACAGATTTAGAGGCAGCCATTTTTCATTTGAAAATAGTATACATCTCTTTATGCAGGTTTTCTAATTTTCTCAAACTTTTAAGAGCCTGCAAGGCTTGAACCTTCTTGTTTGGCGACATTTTACAAATAAAAAAGTATGCTGTCAAATGCCCAGTCAACCAAACTCTATCTCGCTTGCGATAGAAAAAATCAGAACGCAAGCGAGATTTGCAAGCATGTGAAGACGGCCGGTAAATTATTTTTGTTTCGATTCAAATCGATTAAAAAATCGATTTTTTTTATTTCAGTCTGGCATCTCTAACACCGGCTCGAGCTCGCCGCGCAATGACAGCTGTCAATCTTTATAACCAGTGTGACCGCGGGTTTGAGAAAAATTGTAGCAGAAAAGAGGCTTAGAATGTATCAATTATCATGGCACAATAAATAATATGACTTGTCAATTATCATGTTTAAATGATGCTTCAATTCGTTCTAAGTCAAACCATGTTATTGGACACACACATGTAAGCCCATTCTTAAATAGAATGGAAACTTTTAACCGAGCGACAATATATCATATTTTTAATGCGAGTTGAGAGTTGTTGAGTCGGGTAAAGAGTGCATATAAACACGCATTTGTCCACACGGTTATTTCATGCAATTCCGTATGAAGTAAAATATTTAAATAATTCTTGAAATTACATTTAGACTAAGCTTTGTTAAGATATTAATAGCTAATATGCTTTTTTCATGGCTGCTTGAGTGTTTAAATATTATTCTTCCATGTTTATTATTTTCAAGAATTGACAAATGTATTACAAAAGGACTTTCTGACAGTTTACTCGGGAGAGTGGACTTACGATTTCGCATAAAATGCATCACACGGTCACACTGTTTATAACAGCTGTTTGTAGCACACGCTTTTCGAATTTTGTTTATTGCTTGCTGGGGGAATAAAGTGAAGTGCTTCATAGCCTCGTTAAATTAATAAAAGCTGCCCAATTTCGATTAAAAACTTTAAGGTACATATGTATATCGTATCCATAATTCACAAAGGCCTTAACCAAAAAATTTTAATTTTACAGGAGCGGCGAGAAACAAAAATCACGTTATGCACACGTATACGGCGTTTTAAAAAGTGGCCTCACTCCGTTGTTTTTAGTACTAACACTTTAAAATTTATAGTGAAGGTGTGTTTTATATATCCCGGAAATGTTTGCTTATTTGTACAACGATTTTGGGGAGGGGCGGAGGGGAGGGGGCGTGGCCCCCCAAACCCACCTTAAACGAAAGAGGATGGACAACGCTTTATGAAAAGTCATCCCTACCCCCGTCAGCGCCCCTAAAGACACTTAGGAGCTCGTTCCCACGACAGTCGGGTCTACGTAACCGGAACGACCCAGACTTATATCTGGCCAAGGACTGTCACCCCAGCAACACTCCCCAAAAACTCTTTGGGGCATTTGTATGCTGTTACAACAACAAACAACACTTAGGAGCTGTTTGAAAATAGGGGAAATTTGGATTTTTTCAAGAAGGATTATAACCCTTACTACTCCTTTTTCTGCTGCCGAAGAAGAGGGGCTGAACACTTTTTGCAGACAGCACCTTTCTGCGTAGGCAGCCTTCGGACGCACTTAGGGATTATAACCCCGACTAAGTAGAATTTTGCTTTCTGTGTTGCCGAAGAAAAGGGGCTGAATACCTTTTGCACAGGACACCTATCTGCTTTAATTTGCATATGAAATAGGGCATATTCGAGCTGGCTGTCAAGATAGGTCGATCTTTCACTCAGCAGTCGATTTTTTGTTGACTTCATTACGGAAAAAACGCGCTCAACAAAGCATGTGAGTGCCGCAAGAATAATAATATGAACTTACTTATATTTCCAAACATTTTATTGCCTGTTGCGGTTTTCACTCCGTAAGTAATTATCCAAAATTATTCAGAGTCGGATGGAAAGGTTCTGAGAAAAGTTATTCCATGGGAAAGTTAAATGATTTAAATATTCAGTTTCCGCTACTTTTCTTTCCTTCAAAGTTAAATAGTGAATTGGTTCACACACTTTTCTGGTGACAAAATCAAAGCTTTTTTAAAAGTATTTAATTTACTAGGTAATCGTTTTAAAAGTTCTTCGATTAAACATCTTTGTGTCTTTTAATATGCTTCTTAAGTCAAGTTTATCACGCAGTTCATTAGCCTCTTCTGTAAAATTATGGTAGAAAACTAAGTTTTGTATATTATTATAATTGAGAAAAATTTATTTGAAGGGAAAAAATCGCCAAAAATTGCTGAAGGCGTTTTTCTAAATTTTTACGCGCAAATATCCAAAAACATCGCCAAATTGGCGCGAAATCGCCAAATCTGGACACTGTCAAACTCCAAAATATGCAAAAGAATGAGAGACAAAAGAAGATAGGATATAACCCCGTAACATTAAAAATATACAAAGGTGTTCTCTGCAAAAGGTGTTCAGCTCCTTTTCTTCGCAAAACAGAAAGGAGAATTCTACTGCCTGAGGGTTATAATCCCTAAGTGCGGCCGAAGGCCGCCTACGCAGAAAGGTGTTCTCTGCAAAAGGTGTTCAGCCCCCCTTCTTTGGCAACACAGAAAGGAGAATTCTACTGCCTGAGGGTTATAATCCCTAAGTGCGGCCGAAGGCCGCCTACGCAGAAAGGAATTTTACGTAAAAATACATTTGTTATAAAGAATTTTTTTTTTATAAAAACTTGTTTTTTCTATTTTTAATTAATTAATTTAATTAACCCCCCTCCTCCCCCTCCGCCCCCACCCCAAAAACGATGTGAGGCTGAACACCTTTTGCAGAGATATTTCGTGGATATTTTTTGTTTGACAGCTCAGCTCGGAAATTTGGATGAAATACCATATTTCCAACCAACATTATTATTAAATTAGTGCACAGATATAGTAAATTTTATATTCGAATTACGCACAGCACTCCAAAATCGTTGTACTAATGTGCAAACAGTACCCGTTTCGAACAAAGTTTTTCAATATTGTGTGAAAATTAAGCGTGGTAAGTGCAACAAGTAAGCTAACCCAATTTGTTTTTCTGCTACTGGGTATACATTTGGCTGAGCTTTATATTACGGAACAAATAGCTATATCATTCAAAGTATACGGATTTTTTTATAAATCTCGGTGGGGATATTAATGGAGGTCTTCTCCAACTGAATTTATCACTTTCACAATGCTGCTGCAAATTTTAATTTAAAACACCACTTTTCGCTCATATTTCCAGTAATATGCTATCCTTAAAATCTTCGCATGCGTTTGTAATACTTTCATTTACATTCATTAAGTAATTGATTAACTTTCATAGTGTATTGGAAATACCCTCGAGATGGGTTCGGAAAAAAGCCATAGTAACAAGAGAGAAAGTCATTTTCGAAGGGAAATAGAAGACAATCACTCTCTCTAATTAAATTTTCAATTCGATAATGGGCTGGATTTCGAATTCATAATGAAGGAAAAATACATTGGATAAAGAAGGTTCCGTTTTGCTGGAGAATGGTCTGGTTCTCGAATCGAATACTAATCTATCCACATTAGTTATCGAAGGTGAAGCTGGAAAACAAGATTGGTTTTCCAATCATTTTCGAATTGTTAACCAAGTCCAATGTTTATTGGGAAATGACAATTCGTCGCCTGGGTAAAAAATTGTCGTAAGCGTTATACGTTCGTACGTAACATACGACAATCTTTTTCCCAGGGAATTGACATTTGAGTATGCCAAGGCAGAGTTGGCTTTCCAAAACGGAACCAATCGAGATTTCTGCGAAAGTATAAGGAATTTCGTCATGAAACTTGGTGAGGATATTGGGGGAGGCTTTCTCTACATGAATTGATCACTCTCAGAAAGAAGTTGCTAATAGTATTTAAGCAATTTGTTGTTAAATAATCTTAACTAACACCCCCAAATTTTTTTACAAACCCTGCAAACCATTTTTTCAGAGTATTCTGCATTGTAAAGAAATTTTAAAGAATTCGTTAAGATTTAATTCGATTTTTTTGCCGAATTTTCTAAAATGAAATAAATTACGCACACACACGAAATTTCGGAAGAAAATCTGTGAAGAAACGAAAATATGGGTGCTATGTGAAGAATATCTTTCAGAATTTTTCCAGAATTTTCTTTGTTTTTCGTACAGAAATTTCTTTACGAGTTCGTGTCAACCACTTCATATAATTTTCTTTGAAAATTCGTAAAAAAATCGTTACAGAAATGAGATACTCCTAACGATTTCCTTAAGATTTCGGGAACTTGGGTTTGCATTTAAATGCCACTTATCACTTATATTTTGTGTGATATATGATATTTTCAATGTTCACGTGCGTATTTTATACTTTTAATATAAATATCTATATATGTACATATATTCATCAATTATTTAAGTAAAATGCGTTTATAAATTCGGTCACTCGTTTTAGCACTTTTCACAAACAAACAGAAATAACAATGGCCGACAGTAAGAGCAAGTGTCTGCTGTCATACTTCTCGAAGCTATAAAATACACCTATAAACTGTATTATTGTGGTTTTTTTTATTGATTCTTTAGTTTTTTTAATACAGCTCCATATATTTCGAAAATTTTTAATTAAAAATCGCGCGATTTTTTATTACAAATTTTCGCCTGCTGTGATTTTTATTATAAAATCGATACTTCGATAAATAATGAAAATTTTTAATTAAAAATCGCGCGATTTTTTATTACAAATTTTCGCCTGCTGTGATTTTTATTATAAAATCGATACTTCGATGAATAATGAAAATTTTTAATTAAAAATCGCGCTTTTTTTTTATTAAAAATTTTCGCTTGCGGCGCTTTTTATTATAAAATCGATACTTCGATAAATAATGAAAATTATTATTTATGAATTATTATAAAATCGATACTTCGATAAATTATGCACATGTTCAATAAAAAAGCGCGCGTTTTTATTATAAAATCGATACTTCGATAAATAATGAAAATTTTTAATTACAACTCGCGCGATTTTTAATTAAAAATTTTGGCATGCGGCGTTTTTTATTTTAAAATCCATACTTCGATAAATAATGAAAATTATTATTTATGAATTATTATAAAATCTATACTTCGATAAATTATGCAAATGTTCAATAAAAAAGCGCGCGTTTTTTTTATTAAAAATGTTCGCTTGCGGCGCTTTTTATTATAAAATCGATACTTCGATAAATAATGAAAATTTTAATTACAATTCGCGCGATTTTTAATTAAAAATTTTGGCCTGCGGCGTTTTTTATTTTAAAATCCATACTTCGATAAATAATGAAAATTATTATTTATGAATTATTATAAAATCGATACTTCGATAAATTATGCAAATGTTTAATAAAAAAGCGCGCGATTTTGTATTATAAATTTTCGCCTGCGTCGCTTTTTATTATAACATCGATACTTCGATAAATCGCGCTATAAATAATTACAATTTTTAATAAAAAATCGCGACTTTATGAGCATTTTTTTATTGCTTCCGTTGTTTTTTTGCATTTTTTGGTATATATGGCAGCACCGACATTTCAGTTCAATTGGTGTACAAAGGAAAAAGTGAGGTTGAATTCGGTATTATTTGCAACTTTGGATGCGAGTTACTTAAAAACTATAAGCCTCCGGAGGGTGGAGTCTTCAGATTTTGAATTCGAAAAAGCTCCACTATAATCCCTAATATTTTTTTTTACAAAGCCTGGATCCGTTTTGGAAAATTTTTCCGCCGCGAGTATTAGGTTAACCTGCCTGATTATGAAAACTTGACTTAACTCAACGGAACTTAGAACTTAGAAAATCAAAATGAAACAGATTTGGACGTGGCATTAAGTTACATTAATCTTCAGCTGTTCAATTATAAGCATTATCCATTTAAGAGAATTTTTAAGTGAGAGGCTGTAAGTTACGTTAAGTTGGCATAATCAGACCAATAGCCGTTAACCATTTAATACATAGCTCTTTTGATATAAGGTAACTCACCCGCGTGGCATATCTTACATGAATTGGGGTATTCGGAGAAACTTCCAAGCACCTTCTTATCGCATTATTTAAACCTATTTGCAAATTTTTTGGTTAAACCCCCCGGAGCACTAGCAAAAGTCGAGCCAGCATATTCACCTTTTGACCTAATGAAGGATTTGTAGAAGTTTAAAGCAAGTCTTGGCTCTAGGTCAGATTTGATACTTGTTCGTTTATTAAGGACATTGTTGGCAGGGAGGATCTCTTTCTTAACATACCCTACATAATCGTTTATGGTTGCATTTGCTCTGACTATCCTGCTTAACCACTTAATTTTGGAAACTTGTTCAACCTGCTGTCCATTAATACTAAGATGAAACTCTCTCTTCGTATTATTGTTTAAATACATAAACTTAGTTTTGCTCATATTTATTTTAAGATTTAGGGAACTGCACAAACTAATAAAGAGAATTATGGAGCTTTTAAGGTGGTCCAAGGTGGTTAGGGCAAAGTCGTCAGCAAATTGAAGAATCCTAACATTTCCATCCTCAACTGCATGAAACACAGCTGTATAAATACTAAACAGAACATGAGATAAGCAACTACCTTGGGGTAAACCATTCCCACCCGTAGCTTGTAACCGCAGACTTGTCTTTACGATTACTCGAACGTTTGCCATCGCCTACCGAGAGGCGACCGCTGTTAAGAAAAAACCTTTTTTCTAACTTTTTTTTGCAATGTTGCTTTGGCTTGAAAACAGGCCCTGGCGAGTGGCAGCGCGTACTGCTTACCACTACACCACAGCGGCCCCGACTGATATGGGGTTACTAATTTGACCAATCATTCAACCTTCCCTGAAGGAGAACTGGACTTGGCTCGTTCACCATCTCCTCATCATCTTCAGAAAACGATAAATACAAATATTTTCCTGCCTCATCCCTACGCTTCTTATTGTCACTAATTTTTTCCTTTCACTCCTCGCTCTACATATCCTTTTTGCTTTAGCACCAGTTTAGAATCCTCCCATATGATATGGTTTAAAGCTTCACGTTTGTCAAGTGGAACACTTCGAAGAGCTTGGCGGATTGGCCTTGCATCCCCAGTATTAATGCGATGTTTCACAACGTTGGTCCTGCCTGGTTTGTAACGGGAGTGGATGCAGGGATTCACTGCCCTGAACTGAACGTCAGGCGGACAGTAAGGTTACCTGACAATTGCAGCATATTTTAAGCAGAGATTATCTCAATGAGGATAGCAGTAGAGCTAGCCTACATCCAAACGGCAATCAGTTCAAAAGTAAACCTATACGTAGACTGTCAGGCGGCACATCCTTCACATCCGGGAAGGCATTGACAGGCTAGCCACCGGAAGAAAGATGCATATGTATTGGGTGCTCGACCACAAGTGAATTGGGGGTGACGAAACAACAGATGAGACTGCCAAGAACGCCACCAATCTGACTCTCGAACAGACAAACTGCTTGTTACGGCTACTAAAGGCAGACTGCAGAGTTATCACCGGATTGCTTACGGCGCTTATCCTGGCAGCTGCTTATGCACAAAAAATGGGTATTAGTAGCGTGGACAGGTGCAGGAAGTGTCGTGAGCGGGAGATCAGGGAAACCTTGGAGCATCTTCTCTGCCGATGTCCTGCACTGTTAAAAACAAGACTAAAATGCTTGGGAGCCTACCAATTCGAGAAGTTAGAAGACATGTCAACAGTAGAGCTGAACTTTCTATTGACATTTGCAAAAAGCGTTGACATCCTTTGTGATGTCTACTTTAACGCGTAAAAACGAGTTCCAACTGGCAGCGCTAAGGACCTACCGGTCTATAAGCTGCTCAACGCCGGCCAGATTAACCTAACCTAACCTAACAACCCATAGTTTGTTTGTCCCCAAATCTCTGTCAATCTTCGCCCAAACAACTGTTTCCGACTTCGGTGGAATCTCTTCGCTTTCCTCTAGGACCAATCGCTTGATGCTGTATAGATTATCACAACCACAGCTGAGATGCAAATAACTAATAAAATGTAGGCGATGTCACGCCCCCCTTTCAAGATATGGATCTTTTAACTTCCTTTTTACTTCAAATATGTCCTTATATATCGAGTTTGAGCATTCTAACTTTATTTGTTTTGAAAATATGACAATTAAAACGTTTTTTCGAAATCCCCGTTAAATGGGAACTGGCAGAATTTGCAGACGTATTAAGTTCCATTTAGCAGTACTTACTAGACAATATTTTTTCAGAAAGAAGCTTGTGTACCAACTTTGAAAATTGTAGGTCCATTTTTACTATTTATGGCAGAGTGTTCAGATTTGGCGATTTCGCGCCAATTTGGCGATTTTTGTGGATAGTTGCGGGTAAAAATTTAGGAAGTTGCCATTGGCGATTTTTTCCCTTCAAATAAATTTTTTCCAATTATAAAACTATACAAAACTTAGTTTTCCACGATAATTTTACAGAAGAGGCTAAATAACTACGTGATAAACTTGACTTAAGAAGCATATAAAAAGACTGTCAAAAATGTTTAATCACCCTAATCGAAGAATTTTTGAAACGATTCCCTAGTCAATTGAATACTTTTAAAAAAAGCTTTGATTTTGTCACCAGAAAAGTGTGTGAATCTCAAGAGGGCAAGTTTCAGGGAACTACCAATTCACTACTTGACTTGAAAGAAAAGCAGCGGAACCTGAATATTTAAATATTTTAACTTTCCCATGGAATAACTTTTCTCAGAACCATTCCATCCGACTCGGACGAATTTTGGATAATTGCTTACGGAGTGAAAACCGCAATAGACAATAAAATGTTTGGAAATATAAGTAAATTCATATTGTTATCCTTGCCGCACTCACACGCTTTGTTGAGCGCGTTTTTCCGTAATAAATACAACAAAAAAAACGACTGCTGAGTGGAAGATAGACCTATCTCGGCAGTCAGCTCGAATACGCTCTATCTCAAAGAACTTTTCAAGAACGCCCTATTTCAGAATTCGTTTCAAAAACGCCCTATCTCAGCTGCCGATTCAAAAACGCCCTATATCAGCACATCTTCAATACATTTTGAAGTGATTGGGCGTTCTTCAACCAAATTCTGAGGGTGCTTTTCAATAAAATTCTGAAATAGGGCGTTCTTGAAAAGTTTTTTGAGATAGGGCGTTTTTGAGCTGGCTGCCGAGATAGGTCGATCTTCCACTCAGCTGTCGAAATAGGATGAGATTGGAAAGCCGGATTGTGCGATTAATCAATTAATATGAGTTATAATAAATTTAATAATTGCACAGTCCTATTGCAAAATGTGTTGAAACTAGGGCTGTACTATTATTCGATTACTCGATCAAGTTGGTTAATCAGTTATTCGGTTAATCAATTACTCGAATAATCAAAATTTTGATTACCCAAAACGATGATTAATCGAGTTACTTGAAATATAATTACTCAAAAAAATTAATTTTGCTCGTTAAAAGAGTTTGCTTTGGAAAAGGCTTATTTTCTTTTTTACACTCTGAGCGTGTGTGAATCGGTAACAAAGTTCGCGGCGAGTAAATTTTTGACAACTATGAGGTGAATAAAATTTCACTAGCTCATGAGGCTAGGGAAATTTTTGACAAATGTATAGAAAATTTCGACAATCACAAAGATTGTTGATGTGTGTAGTTTTTCGTTAAATAAAAGCTTAAATTGGTAAATTGCAATCAACGATGGTAGATGTTTTCTCAAAATATTAATTTCACTTCAATTTGTAATATTTTATTCCGCATAAATCTGAGGTTATCAAAAATTTACTGCTGTCAAAAAAAAAATTAAATTTCACACAGCAGATTGGCAAAACTGTCTCACCATAGTGAGACAGAACCCCATAGAACTTTGTTACCGATTCACACACGCCCTCTGTATATGAAAAAAAATAATAATTTTAATTTTTGAAAGCAGAAACGTTGTTTTCAAAGTATCAAGGAACTTCAACTACTTTATATGTAAAGAGTACTTTGAAATGCTGATTTTTTCATTTTACTCATAATGTTGATTAATCATAAAGCAAATTACTCAAATATTTTTGTTTTTGGTTAATCGAAATCTTGATTACTCGAGTAACTGAACTTTTGGGTAATCATAATTTCCAATTAATCGAATAATTGAGTTATTTACTTTATGATTAATTAAAATTATGAATAATCAATTAATCGCACAGCCCTAGTTGAAACAAATATTTTTAAAAAGTATGCGTATTTTAAAAGAAAATTGTTTGTACATCACTATTATATACATAAGTCATTTTTAAAATAAAAGATTTTTTAAATCGTTTTCATGAATTTTATTAAACAAAAATTGTCGATTTTTGGTGAAAAAAATTCGGAAATTGCGTTTTTTTTTTTTTAACAATCTGGACACCCTGGTTTATGACGCTCCTACTGTGCCTGAGGACGGCTAGCTTTCTGCCTTGCTCTAATGCTTGGTAATTGATTATTGGCTTAATGTTAGTAAATACATCTTTTAGTCTGTTTTTTAATAAATATTTTCTTTATTAAAAATTTTTTAGAAATATAAAAATCAATAAAAAATAATAAATACATACACACATACATATGTATTTTACATAAAGTACATCATATAGTATGTATATTCGAGTAGAATTTAATAAAAATATTTTGCATACATATATACATCCAAACATACATAGTAAATAGGATGTATGTATGTATGTATGTATGTCTATAAATGAACAAAATAACTACATACATACTTATGTATTTATATCGTAGTACATATGTATGTATATTCAATAGACGTATGCTTGTATGTTTGCAAATCAGAAAATAAATAAATAATTACAATTACATGAGTGCATAATAACAGAATGTAGATAATAATAGGAACATAAAGTGAAAAGCGATTGCTCAAGTGGAAAGTGATGATGGGTTGGTGATGAAGCTGTTAGCGACTATGTACTGAATGAATGCCAGTACCAGTCGTACAGGTTGTGATAACTATGCGCGAATTTTAAAACTAAATGCATATTCATTCGATCATAACTGAGTTAACGGCATATTTAGCTAATGACTTTACTTTTAAATTTCCACCAAGCCAGGCCCAGTACTTTATATGAACATACATACATACATATATGTACTATATAACTAAAATAAATGTTTAATTTTCGCTAAAGCTGATGCATTCTTCACTTAAAATATTAAATTTAATAACTACAATACATTCATTTGGAGGTAATTCGTGCTGGGCGTGTTATATACGCGATTTCTATGTACATAAATACCTACATATTATCGATATATCTATGAAATGTGTATGTAAATGTATATGGGTGCATATTTATGTAATGGACTGACGCGTTTGGCGCCCGGCGCTCAGCGCTCAACGCTTAGGCCTCTTGATGCTTTAGCTTAGTTTTTGTTTTCATTTTCTATTTTCTTGCCAAACTTTGCCTAATTACTAGCCTCGTCAGCGTCCACATCTTCAATACCTTTTAATTTATTTTGTTCGGCTGTTGCTTTCATAAAACTTTGCAGCATAGCATTGGAGTCTACAACCAAAATCGGGGTACAACCATCCTTGAGATGTTCGTTTTGACTTTCGTACATCTCGCGCGATATGCTGCGTGTAAAGGAGAAACGTAATGATTTGGTGCGCGTAAGCTTCTTTTTGATTGGTGGTTTGCCGATGACAGGTTGTGGTTCCGAAACAACTTTCTCCTTTTCGGGTGTAGGCGAGAGGGCAGGTACATCGCGTAGAATGTCGTCGGCGAAGGCCTTTATTTCAGCCCAGGCATCGCCTGTAAAAGAGAGAAAAGCCAAGATATTTATTTTTTGGTTGGGTGTAGCTAAGAGACAGCAAATAATCGTTATTTTGATCTTCACTCCAATGCAAAAAAATTAAGATATTTTGTTTAAATAAGTAGTTTTTATTTTAAATTGTTTTTTTATTCGGCCAAAATTGATCAGTCTTTTTAAATTTTGAATATTTCCATAAGATATGATTCACATTTTAAAGGAATAGAAAATAATCGATATATTTTCCGAAATATTTTCGTTAACATTTTCCGAAAATGTTTTTGAATTATGTTTGCCGATGATTTAAATTCAAAACACATAGGATTTAGCGCCAAGCGGTGTTTTGTCTACTTTAAACAATCATTAAAACAAATTTGATTTTAAATTGAAAGCGATTTTTTTTTAAATATTTTTTTCTGCTCAAGAACTCAAATCGTTAACATGGAAAACCCTAACTCGACTCTGTTTGAAAAGAAAATCGTGTTACTTTTTCTTCCGTTGTCATAATTAGCGCAACGGGGCTTGGTTCAAATCTAACCTTAAAAACCAACCAAAAATCGCAACAATGTGCTAGAAAAATTAGGTTAAATTTGGACCACGACCCCATGCGCCCATTTTGACAGCGAATTCGATTCACGTGTCAAAATAAATAGGAATCCATATGTATGTATATATCGTCACCTAAAATGCAAAATAACGTAACATAATCGTCACTGAAATGCAACAAGTCGTAACTGATAAAAAATTCAAAATTCACTTTTTGATTGCTATGATAGATTTCATCAAATTACAACTCCCCACATCGTTTTATGAAAAAAAAAATTGTCACGACTTTTTCCATTTCAGTGGCGATGTTGTTGCGTCTTTTGCATTTCAGGTGACGATATGTATGTCGCTCCCCAGATCAAGATATTTTATTTCTGTGTGGCATGTAACCGCTAGCGCAAAGCCACAAAAACGCTAATTAAATAAGAAAGTTTAAACTCAATTTAAACGAAAAAAAGAACTCAAAAAATTAAGCCTATTTTGATCACAAAAAAATTTAATGAAAAAATCGCCGAAAATTTATCGATAAATGAAATTTAAATAACACCGAAATAGAACTAAAACTGTCGGAACTGTTCCACTTTTCGATTTCAAGTAAATTTCTCAAATTTGGTTTAACCACAGTATACAGTAAGCCCGGATAGACAAAACAAAAAATGTAAATATGCTTATTTAACAATTTGTTTGAATGTATTCGTTGATATTTTTTCACACTTGTCTTTTTCGTTAACCCAAAAGAAATCCAATTTCAATATCTTCTTATAGTGAAAAATATTTCCACAGTTGCAGTTCCTATGTCATGCCGTGTTCCGAACACAACTTTGAGTGAATAATGGGTGGTTGTCTTTGGAAAATGGTCCCATCGAGTAGGGGGTAAAAGATGTGTTACTTAGCTTAAAGTTAGAGCTCTCCCATTTTCAAATATACCACTCTTAGAGTGGAGACCTCCATAGCTTTTATGAAATGTGTATACAAAATTATATCTCTACGCTCGGGCAAATGCACGAAATGTTTATGCATTTGTTCAGCTGACTATTCACATTTGAAAGAGGATAATGCATGAGTTAATGCAAATAAAGACGGTTTATGCAGATAAGCGATCCCGTTTATCAACACATATGTATACATACATACATATCAAAATATGCAGAATGTCGAGAGAAATTGGTTCAGCCGTCTCTGTTTGTAAACACGTTAACTCGAACAAAGTTTAGATCTTTTAACGGAAGTCGGTGACGACGTTGCCTTTGGTATAATTTAGGTTAGTATTAAATTTTGGCGAAATTTGTCAATAACCAGGCCCATCTCCCATGTAGTAATTAACTATATTTTTGTTTTATTATTATTTTTTTTTACGAACTTTGCTGTTGAAATTTGCATTTCAATAATATGAACAAACATTTGTGGATACTTTTGCACCAGTCGTTGCCTATGGGTTAATGACAAAAAAATGCTATACATGGACAATATTTCATACATTAATTTTGAAATAAGCATATTGTCAATCGCTGGTTAACTGTATACTGGGGGTTTAACCAGCTAAATCAGAAAAGCCGCATATGATTTTTACTAAAAAAAAAAATCAGTAGGAAAGTAAAACGAGTATGCACTTACTTATATGCTTCTCGGTTGCATGTTCGTATGTCACACAAAAGCGTATCACATATTTGCCATTAACCATCGACGGTATCATATGCATCTTCCCGGAGTGATTGATCTGGGCGAGCAGCTCCTGATTGTATGTGTCGGCGGCGCGCATACGGAAGCACACCAATCCCAGGTACACATCGTTGCGCACTTCGAAGCGCTCATCCTTGCGCACGAGCATTTCGAATTTCTTCGCCAATGCCATGTGATTGCGTATGTACGCCTGTAGTCCCATAATGCCGTAAGAGCGGAAGACAAACCACAATTTCAATGCACGAAAACGACGACTCAGCGGTATGCCATAGTGTCGATAGTCTATCGCCTTCTCATGCTCATGCTGCAGATATAGTGGATTAACATTTAGCGCCGTCTTCAAGCTCATCACATCCTTCACCCACATGGCAGACGCATCAAAATTGGTGAGCAACAATTTATTAGGATTCGTATTGAATGAGTCAGCATACTCCAGGCCCTCGGAGAATTTACGCATTTCTGGTAAAATGAAGGAATTGCCCGCATATGCGCCGTCCACATGGAACCACACATTCGGCAATTCTCTGCAAACCTTGCCAATTTCTGTGAGATTATCGAATGCACAAGCGCCTGTCGTGCCAACGGTGGCCACAACAAAGAACGGCGTCAGGCCAGCATTTGCATCATTTTGCATTGCCTGTCGCAGCAAATCGACGCGCATGCGTCCACGTTCATCAGCCTCGATAATGCGCAGCTTAACAAGCGCCATTTTTGCAGCCTTCTCTACGGAGGAATGTGCTTCCTTGCTGGCGTACGCAATCAATTGTGGCAGGAAGACGCTCTCGTGAATCTCTGAGCACATGCCTTTCAGCTTTTGTATGGCGCGTGAACGGGCAGTGATCATGCAGACAAGCGTGCATTCGGAGGCGGAACCTTGGAGTGCGCCACCGCCGCGACTGCCGGGTAGATCGCTGATGAAGCCCTTGGGTAAGCCAAGCGCCTTGGCATACCAGTCGAGTACTATGGTTTCTAGTTCTGTGGAGGCGGGGCAGGAGGCCTGTTTTTGGAATCGTAAAAAGAAGTGTGAATATTAGCATATTTCATTTCATTTGATTAAATTAAATTTCTCCTGAATTTTACAACTTACCCATGAAAAACCGATTGAGCCAATCGCTGCGCTCAGCATATCACCCAAAATGGAGGGGAACGAATTGCCTGCGGGAAAGTATGCAAAAAATTTCGGATGATTCCAATGCACTACGCCAGGCATAACTTTTTCCTCGAAGTCAGCTAGAACATCTTCGAATTTTTCTGGTTTTAGTGGCGCTTTGGCTGTGAACGAGATATGTATGTATGAAGAAACGAGCAGAGTTAGAGGAGTGCAGAAGGCAAAAAATTAAACACATGTCGATAAATAAATAAACAATTTGCATAATTAAATATTTAATACGATTGTTGGCATTGAGAGAAGCTGGAGATATGCCATTGCAGTGATTGAGATGTGTGTGTGGTACATCGGCACACACACACACACACACACACAAACATACTTATTTCTTTGTATGCAAATATGCGCGAAGAAAATGTTTACGCCCACAAATTAAGTGTGCGCCCGGCATGTTTCTAGTACAAGTATCTTTAATATTTCAATTAACACTTTCGTGTTTTTTTCTTGTTCACAGATACACGCATACATATGTACATTAGGGTGCATCACCAAAAAAACTTGCAGGCTTTGCACCCGAATTATAAAATTTATTATGTTTTAAGACTTCCGCCAAAAGATGTCGGAAATATACCTCCAAAACCTTTTAGGCCCAAACTCGTCCATCTTCTGAGTTTATTTTTTAGAAAATATATTTTTGAAAACTAATTTTATTTATAAAAACTCGATTTTTGAAGGTATTTCCTGCTCAGCTAAATCTGATTATTTTTCAGAAATATTCTGGTGGAAGTTTTAAAATATAATAAATTTTATAATTCCGATGGAAAAACAGTGTCTATTATTTTTTGTAAGAAGAGTGATGAACCCTATTGTACATATGTACTTACATGTACTACATATGTATGCATGCGCGCATATGAACTTATTTAGTACCACACGGCGTATGATGAGCTAATTGGGCGCTAGTATATTAACAAATTGGCAGATACCGAATAGAGATGTTTCTTTATATTCGTCAGATCTACAGTGTATGTAGTATTTATATTTATCTAACAAAAACAAGCCCATGACTGCTGTTAAATACATTAATAAAATTTGCATGCGCGCATGAATGAAGTATGAGTACATATCTCTATGTACGTAAGTGTGTGTGTACGTAGGCACACACACGCTGGCGTAAATATAGATAGGGACTCAAAATTTTAGCAAGTTTTGGCTACTTTTATTTAGTTTATTAAATGTTTTTTTTATTTTTTATTTTTAACCGATTTTAACATTTTTATGTATGTGCATATGTTCTTGGATAACTTTGGACCACGTAAAAGAAGGTTGATACCTCAAGGGCGGTCCCATACTAATTTGGTTTAGTTCCGATCATTGGATCATGATCATCAAAATTTCAAAATTTTTGTTCGGAAATTAAAAATCAAAACTTTTAGGTTTGCGCATCAAATTTTATTAAAGTTTTTGTATTTTTTTTTTTTTTTGTTGACGGTGTTATGCATTTTTTTCATACAAAGAATACCGAATTTTTCTTTGTGGTATATGGAGAAAATGAGCAAGACCTTCAAAAAAAAAAAAAACTGCCCAAAATTAACTGTAAGTTCTAGCTGCAAACTTACACTTTATTATACTATAAAAGCTCGAAATTTTTCAAATATACTTATGTACGAAATTCGGTTTTTTATTTTATAACTAGCTATACTTTCATAAAAAATAATAAACAAAAGAAAAATAGCCAAAACTTGCTAAAATGTCGGCGCGTCCCTATTTATATTTTCGCCACTATATGAATATTTTGTACATTAATTTTCCTTTGCTGGCAGTAGGATTAAGAATGTCATTCCTTTCATTGGCCGTGCCGTTAATAATAATTTAATAAGTGGTGTTTATTGTTGTTTGTTGCAGTTATTTGTTGCCCGCTAATTGGATATTTATTTGCGACCACTTACTCATTTTTCTATTTGTCTACTGATGTGCGCATACTTTTCGACTAACTGTTGACTTTTGTGGCGTGCGGCTCATGACAACGGAAAGCAGTGTTAAATTCAAATAAGTTCAATTGCGGTGTGTAGTTGTTGTCTTAGTTTACCAAAAAAAAAAAAAACTGCGTTAGCATGTAAGTTTTGCTTGTCCTAAAAAATTAAAAACCCACACAATTTTGTCGCCCCCACATTTATGAATGCGCTTTTATATTAATAATTATGTATTGGTATACTTTCTAAAATCTTACTACTTCGAATATTTTCTCTTTTCATGAAATTTGTAAATTTAATTTAAATTCATTTTTGCACTCAAATGGTCGCTGAAAAGTAGTCTTGCAGTTTTTGCTTATAGCTTTGTGTTGTAAGTTTTAAATGCTGTTAATTGAAATGCATAAGTGAAGCTCGTGGGGTCAAAAAGTTCTCTAATATAAATATACGTCTTGCGCAAAAGGATTGACGTTGCAACAACCCTCCGGTAACAAGCGTCCTTAAGTCTAGAACTTCTACCCTAGACCAGGAAAGGATGCCCCCAATGCTGTCAATACGGATTGAATGTCAACCCTAACAAGGCTAAAATAGTTCCTTTCTCTAAGGATAAATACTTCTCTAAACATTGAAATATCTGGGTGTCAAGCTCAAATCGTACTCGCACCTAAATAAAGCATTTCAAAAGGCCAGATCTCCATTTGGAGCTGCGAAACTAAAGCGAAAAACTTGTGCAACGGACCTAAATTGGCTAGCTGGATGTACGAAACCATTTTTAACAAATATTTTAATTTACATCCCGTCTGGTGGAGGAAAACAGACACGAAGTCCACGCAAGCCAAGTTTAGCAAACTCCGACGACTTGCCTGCTTGGATATTACAAACGCGATGAGAGCAGGCTCCCTGCTTTGAGCACTCATCGCATCCAGAAGCAGGGTATACCCCCAAGAGTACCAGTACAAAGCGGAATTAAGGGTATTGAAGTGGCAGGCATTCATAGACCCAGGACTCATCACTGGTCTGCTATGGACCTCCGTTGGGTAAAATTTCTATATTTGGGTGAAAAAGGAAGCGCAATCTTACTGGGCAAATATAGATGGTAACAGACTGGCTAAATCCACCATCATGGAAAAATGTATCAACAAGGAAAACTAAAGTACTCCTTTACCTTAATGGGCATATTTTAAAAATGATTAAAGACTTGTCAAACCTTCGTAGTGTTTACTCCGACCAGTGCAGTTTATGTGTCATGAGGAACAGGATACAGCAATGCTCATTATATGCAAGGTTGAAATACCACTATGACAAATCAGAAAACGGAAGACCTCGTAGGTAGGCCAAGAAAAGATATCATCAGGTTAACATTCATGATTAGAGACATTGGCCCTTTAGTGAACATGCAGCAAAAATGGTCGTCCCGTACAACCCTCCTTGCCGTAGCTGTAAGGAAACGACGAAAGTAAGGAAACAGTCTCACATTATGTATTATGTTTGCAAGTGCCCAGCACTGACAGATAAAATTCATGAGGCATACTAGGCAAATTCTCCACGCAAAATATTATGCAAATTTCTAAGTGCTTCATTACTAACCTAGGTAGATTTATCAATTGGTTTGAAGGTATCAATCAAAATGCGACATCAGATAATACATATTTGGTATAAGAGGTTCCAGTAAAAGGGTCTAAAAAATGCGCTTACAGCGCTCATTGTGATATTGGTCAATGCCTAGGCCACTCTACTACCAATCAACCCGACAATATCGCGATTTGTCTATTTTCGGAAGCCAGTTACATATTAGAAGTTTAAAATTTCCATTTTTTTTTTAATTCTTCCTCGAGGAATTGAACAGGCTTCGTTTCAGTCTAAAGGCCGATAAATTTTGAAGAAAGTGGTGAAACTAAAGAAAATATTTTGGCCGCTTCTTTTATCAAACCTCACGAAAAATCTTTTTTTTTTTTTTGATTCACTTGAATAGCCGCGTTTGACGCAAACAAGTGCTAAGATTGAATCAACTAAAGTATGTTATTCACTTCCATTTCACTACTTAATACTATTGCATTAGTGATGGGTACTCCTTAATGCCAATGTTTGGTAGACCCTGTTCTGTTCTTGCCACTTTTTTTCTCCGGCAGAAAAGGCTGGCATTCATAAAACTTCGCAAGATTTGCAAAACAACTTTATTTTAATTTTTTTTTTTTATCAAGTGGTTTAACGGCAATAATAAATTTTGTTACTTATTTTCAATTCAATTGTTGAAGTATTGAATATTAATAAGAAATTAAATATATATAAATTACAATCGCAAACTTTCTTGAAAGCGGCTGAACAATTACACTTTTTTCCACCTTGGCCCTTGTTACCGCGATTTTGTGAAAACGATATCACTGGTTACAATGCTAAGTAATCTTACTTCATAGATTTTTTTTTATTTTTTGTAATTAACTTAATTTAATTTATTAGGTACTTAATTAATTTTTTTCCCTTTAAATTACGTTAATTACATTAAATTAAGTAATTAGTTTTAATTATATTTTGTCTTGTTATACTTACAGCCAATTTTACGAAAGTAATTTAAGTGGGAAATGAATTTAATTTTTGGAATTTTATATGAAAATTGACAGAATATAAAAACTCATTTTCCATTTACATTGCTGGTGAAACCGGCTATTAATAAATTTTTTTTTAAAATTTCATTTTAATTTAATTTTTGGTACTGGTACTAATTGCTTATGTTTTTGTTAATTTTTTACCTTACCTTTTTTTTTTTTTTTATATTTTTTGCATCGCCATATTCATCAATTTAAGTAGCATAGTCACCTAACGTTTTATCTACCGCAATGGCATTTAAAACTACAGTTCTATCAAGTCATTGCCATCTGATTTTGCTAAT
This sequence comes from Rhagoletis zephyria, assembly GCF_001687245.7. NCBI lineage: Eukaryota > Metazoa > Arthropoda > Insecta > Diptera > Tephritidae > Rhagoletis > Rhagoletis zephyria. The sequence continues at coordinate 77,011 of NW_016157237.1, forward strand.
TAATACGCTATACACGTATATACATACATATCTTTTTTTTTTTTACCTGGTATCAGTAATTTTAGATATCCTGGATCCAAAGTTGGCGCCACATCGCGCTGTTCAATTTTTTGCGCATAATCACAAATGTAATCCACCATATCCTTGCCGTATTTTCGAAACTCTTCAGCATTCATATTTATTTGTGTGTTTTTGTTTTGTTTTGGTTTTTAATTATTTAACTACTTCTTATTGAACTATTAATACTTTTGAAAAAACCTTGTAAGTTCTTTGATTTTTGGTTTATTTATTTATTTTTTTTTGGTTTTGTACTAAATTCGCTGGCACTTTTATTTTCACCTCAAATGTCACTTTAATAAAATTCCTTTACTTGATTTGATGCACTTTATTTCACTTTTTCATCACAGCGCGATAATTTCTTTATTTGATCTTTACTATGTTTGATGCCCACTAGTTATCGGCGCGATTTTTTTATTTTTATTTCTATGAGTAAGTTTTACTTTGAAGAGTGGTCCGAACAGATTCTTACCACTTCCTTTTCACGAATGACTTAACCTTTGTTCAATTGATCGTCTTTATATTGGCAAGCATATGAACGAATACGTTCGATTGGTGGAGATCGTTGCTTCGTAGATGTGGGCTCGATCAGTTCGCTCGATTGCGCGATCGCTTTCTGCTCTATGCTTTGCATATTTGCGGGATTGTGTTTGTGCTACAGGTACTGTTCATACATACATATACATCCATAGGTACTCTTGGCATGGCTAATAATGTTTGATTGCCTCTAAAGCGATCGATCGTCACCTCTTCGTCGTCGACGCAGCCATTTAAGCGGGGGCAGCATGAGCGCGTGATCATTGATCATTAGGGCTGCCACACGATCGCCGCAAAAGCGAAGGCACATGCTAGCGTGTGGAACGTCGCGAACACTCTATATTAGTGCCGGTAACACACAACGTCATTGCCGAAGAACGAGTAAATACATACATACATACATACATACTATGTGGCTATTAGCTGCTCAAGTAGCTGGTTTAGATAGTATCTCCCTCCATTCATTCCCTATTTAGTTGTTCACGCTTGTGTCTGTTGGCGCGATCATTTGTATAATCAATCATTTAATTGAGATTTGGAATCCCCACGATGAGTATGTATGTATGTATGAGAACACATGCAAATAAGTATAGTCTCAGGCAGTGGTATCCAATCGAGTTCGCACCGAGGGCTACTTTGAAACTATTGATATGCTTTGCTGCGGGCACCGCCTCAATTAACTTCAATCTTAATTGATCCCTATAAAAATCTTTATTTATTAATAAAATGTATACAACTAGCTATAATAAAGGAATTCACATAAATAAAGAACATTCGTTGCATTGTGACAACAACAATTTGCTCTTAATTGATAAAGCAGGGTTTCCATTATGATTCATAAATCGATTTTTCGGAAAGAGATAACATAACACTGGTTCCATAGAGATCATTTCGTCACTTGAAATGCGAAAATGTGTAACTAATATTAGGGCGCCTAAAATACAGGTCACGAGCTACTAGGCGCCCGCGAACTACCGGTTGGACAGCACTGGTCTCCGGCTTTCCGTACGTAAAATTGCCGCCCGCCTTAAAGGCGATGTCAGATAAAACTTTTGCTTCGCGTTGCGTGACAGATTCGCTTTGACAGATAAGATGAAATGTATGAAAATGCAGAAAGCATGTCACACAGATTGTTTCAGCTGCAGCGCGTAGCGAAAAGATGGCCAACTCCCATCTCTTTGCGCGCGTTAACAATCAGCCGGTTTAATATTTATTTTGTTTCGCCCAAATTCGAGTTTTCGTGCAGAAACATAGAAATTAATTACATTGCTGATATTTTTAAAACTAAATAAATAAAATCCACAGCAATTTTGACGAGTAAAAAAGCAGTACAAAATTGTTTTCTTGGCGTTCATTATGGCATACCTTTTGCGTCTGGCGCTTTGCAGGCAAAGTTATAAATGTCACGCAAAGCCACACAGTTTTATCTGGCATCAGCTTAAGAATTGTAGCTACATATGTGTTACATATATGTACATATATTTAACAATTAGAAAGATTTATGTAAAAACCTTAATTGTGAATGGAGAAACCAGGAATGTACAAAAAATTTAATCTTTTGTATGTAGTTGAATATGATTTTTCGCACAGAGTGGAAATTTAATTTTCTTTTGTGTGTATGTGGATATACATATACATACATACATACATAAGTATGTCGCGGAAACAAATTCATTGCACAAATGAAAAGTTATTAAAATGTTCATGACGTTTTCAAATGTAGGTATATACACATAAATATGTACATATGTACATATGTATGTGTATGCTCTGCGCGCTGGAAGTTGGATGCTTGCGTGTCTCGACGAACAATTGTATCATTACTTAATTAACCACAATAAAATATTTCAACGTGCAAAACAAACGCTTAGCGATTTCTCATAAAAATTACGAAATCTGATTTTTCTTGTACCTACATACATATATATCTAATAAAAAAAAAATTATCGAACCATAAATTGCGTTGCTGGAAAAAGTGGGGGAAAAAACGCAAAATTGGAAGGGTTTTATACTGACCATAAAATGATATCGGAATTAAAGTTCTGATGGCCAAAAATATTGACGAGATCGAGCTTACTAAGTAGTGGGTGCAAACTATGTGTGTTAGACTTCTAATTAATTGACCAGGTCATTTACTTAGTAGTGGAGCTCAACATCATGCTCAGCACTTGTTCGAGGCGGAATCTCACCTTGGGCACGTCAGAAGGCATCTCACCTAACTGAACCACCATGGCATTCACAAGTCGACTGTCACTAGGTACACTTACTCCCACCGTGGCATTCACAAGTCGACTGTCACTAAGTACACTTACTCCTGTCACCACCTACTTGTCCAGACTAGAAGCCGACGTACTCAATGCATGTCCGGCATGAAAAGGCTCCTTCGACGACACCAACCACCTAATCACGTTCACATGTGAACTTTTTGTGACTTTTTCTTACTTCCTCTTTCGTCACAAAAAGAGCCCCTCAAATTTAGTGACTAGGGAAATTGATCTTATTTAAAATTCTGACTCAAGCTCTGACTAGTCTGTTCGCTTGGCTCATCTAACTCTATTCCCATGTGTTCTGGAACCCACAATAGATGTATTATGTTATTGTAGTTTTCAAAGGAGTTAAGTTTCTCTATGCACTCAGCGAAGACTGGCGCTGATGTTACCTCGTTAGATGAAATAGGCTTGAGTTTCTCCTTGAGTTCGCTTTTCCGTCTGCTCTGAAATATGAACTGCATGGACAATAAAACCTTTCTAAATTAATTTTCTTTGCCAGCGCAATCTATAAAAATTCAAGGAATTAGTAGACAATAATCGTTAATTTTTTCATATGTTCCCACGTTTCACGCTAAGATGTGTTACGTACGTACGCCCATATGGTTGTACGTATTGTAAGTTTGTTCCTTAGCACATAAATTACATTTAGATTGTGAGTGTTAAATTGCTAACCTGACATGTTTCAGAAAAACAACATTTTTATTGTATAACACATATAAATCTCGCCATAGCATGTCTCGTATAATTAATGGACGCGTAAATTATATTTGGCATGTAGCACGCTTATATTTGTATGTATGTACATAAATACCAACATACAGCAAACATACGTACATACATTGCCTCTATGTATCAAACAGTTAGCAAATTAACATAAAAATACCTTTGCTAATAGCTAAAAAAAATTATTTAATAACTTAATTTAGATGGAATGTTTCATTGCAGGGAAAGTTTTTGTTGCGATGTTTTATTGTTATTCTTTAATAATATAAATCCATAAAATTTCCGTTCCTACAGGTAACATGCAATACTCGTTACTATGCAGGTTTACAATAGAACCATTTTTTTCAAAACGGGTTAGGTTAATCTGGTATCATCCCAAAACTTTCTCTTAAGCTGTCTAGATTTTGTCAGGCTACGAAAAATATTTACTCAAGTACAAAATAAGTTTTTGCTTAGAGAAATGTATCACTTTACCTTATGGCGATTTCGTTTCTTCTGAAAAATGTTGCCCTTCCACGGTTCAAAATGTTTTTGATGTTACTCTCAACACTGTAAAAAGGCATGCTTTTGACTTTTTGTCCTTGTCTAGCTCAAGCATTTCATAATATTGTCGTTTTAAACAAAAATTTGATTTTCAGGGCCACCTTATCCCCTGAAAAGGCTTCAAAGGGCAGATAATAAGCCTTTTTTTTGCCTTACAAGAAATATTTGATTTTTTAATTTAGCTTTTTTTAGCCATAAATACAAATTTGATTTAGATTTTTAGGTTTATTTTTTTGCCCATTTAGCCTTTTCTCTGAAAAAGTTCTGGCAACACTGATCATGAACAAGCGCAATACCCTGAATGCCGCTTGATTATCGGAGTACTTAGATAACACTGTAGGAACGCTAAATTCACAAAAAAAAAAAAAAACACGCGGAGACACACGTACACTTAATTTTGTGTTGTAGATTACGGATCTGCATACCGTTTCTCTAGATCACGTAATTTTTCCAAGATATTTTCATTTTAAGTTTGCATTATGAATTAAAAAATCAAATTTTAACATTGAAAATGTTACTCATACGCTATGTATGTATCTACGTGTATGGCCATGTACATGGCGTATGAGTAACATTCTCTCCTGCTCACATTTACTTAAAAAAATTATTACGCTTTCTCCTTTGACCATTCACAACTTTTTTATTTATCCTTCTTCGTTAGTAGTATAATTTTTCTTTTTGTAAAAGAACAGACTTTAATACAAATAAAAAATAAAATTACAAAATATCTGTTATTACAAGTTAGCTTGTGAACTATGAAGTTTCAAGTCTCCAGGACATCGGGAAGTTGGTCAAAAATAGATTGCAAGATTTGCCCCTAACAAACTTGAAACTTCATAGTTGGCTCAGAACCCGATGACAATGCAATACGACAGATGAGTTAATCCGATAGGTGGCGCACGAGGCGATATATTTGAAAAAGCCCTGTTTACAGTCCGATTTGGTTTATATTTAGAACGTTCATATGTATATTAACTACATGAAAAGGAATAACTCCACCGATGCGTGGCGCTCGAATCGATATATTAGGAAAATCAGTATTATGGTCCGATTGCGTTCATGTATAGAAAGATTGCTTTAAAAATATTTGTTTTTACTATTAACTTATTTTTTAATTTTCTCCCTGTTAGAATTGAATTTTTTATTCATAAAAGTGAAAATATCTTGGGTAAATGACCTGGGGGAGATTCTGTAACCAGTTAGCGACAATTTTCCTATCGGTATCGCTTTTCTTGACATATAATATGAATATTTTTACGTCAAAAAGTGCGATAGCGATCCGAAACTTGTCGCTAACTGGTTACATAATCTCCCCCTGATCTGGAAAAAAAGAACACAGATTCGTAATTTACGACTCGAAGTTAAGTTAGAGTTTTTCCTCGTTTTTTTTTTTTGGTCGATTCAAGACCTGAGATTTTCCCCACAATGCAATTAACTTTTTTTGTGTGCCAATAAATAGACTGCTCCTTTAACGACAGCTACTACTGCCTAGAAAATACTGCAGTGTAGTCTATCCTATATTTAAGGTTGATGAAGAGTTTCATGCAAAACCCTCCTTAGCAAGCCTTCCGTCAAACTTAGACCCGACCCATCGGTGCCTTCTTCCAATCGCTTCCTAGGAAAAAAGTCAAAGCCTCTTCGAATATAACTTGATTATCGGAAAGATTGCGGTGAACGTATCCAAAACGAGTCCGCCTTCCTAGAATTTATAGCGAGTATACTGTTCGTAGACCACCTAGTCACCAGGTTCAAGTGTCATTGGATCAGATCATGAAGGGTATCCAGGGTAACCTCAATATAGCGACAAATGGATAATTTTGCAAAAAAAAAAACGTTGTAACAGTATCTGTAAAATTCGGTGTAACCGTCAACATATTCAGAATTCGTTAAGTAAAGAATTTTGGGCCAACACTACTTTACACAGAGGCTTTTGCTAAAAATTGATTCGTTATATGGAAAATTTCGCTATAATCAGGTTCTTTCAGGGGGCTCAGCAACATTTTTATTTTTTTTTTTGAGTTTTTCATTTTATCAAGGTTCAGAATTCCCCCATCAATTTAAACCAGCATTTTTCGATTTATCGTATCGTATATCTAAACAAATAACATTTATTTTGTACACAATGAAACTTTGTCCTAAAGTCGCGTATGCTGTTGATGTAATGGTTCGGTTCAAAGTGCAAATCACTCGGTTGTTTTACAAATCGGCCAATACAACACTTATAAAAAAATAGTAAACATATAAGTAAGCTTGTATAAAACACCGTCAGGCAAATTACAGATAATGCTTCTTTTTCTTATTTGGCACTACAGCTAGCTAATGCTTAGCAAAAGCAAGTTTGGTTTGAGCAACTTTTTGTTGCATACCAAAGCGAGTTTACTGGATTTTTATGCTCAGCGCAAATGAACTAAAGTGTAATTTTCTGTAATGAAATCAATCAATCTTACATTTTAATAGGGGATGCCCCCGTCAAAGCCGTTACTATTTATTTTTTTTATTGGAAATCAAATTGCTTGCTTTTATATCCGGCGCAATAGTTTTCGGTGTGGGAAAGTTTCGCCAACCCATTTAAAATGATTTCATCGATTTCTGCAAACTTTGCGCAAATCTGTTCGGGGTGAACCCCGCTCAATTAGGTTTTTGACTTGGCAAAGTCCTATGGTGCTCTGCCAGTGCTAGAATTATTTGGGCTCAGTGGAAGTTGAGGCTGTTGCTTTCCTAGCTAAGTCGTCCGTTACCTAGTTTCCCGCTATTTCCATGTGACCCCACGATGTAGAGAGATAGAGGTGGCGCATTCAGCAGTACCGCTACTATGGTTTTGGCGAATTTGACAGAATCAGTTGTTCGTGTGACATCAGCATAGAATTGTCCGCGATAAGTTTGTTCTCGTACGAATAGTAACTAACAATTATTACTAGTTTTTGCTAGTGAACATTTTTAACTATAAAAAATGCAGAAACTATTTGCTAAGAACTCGCGTTACTAATTTCTACTAGCTTAGTGTTTCATTATTCTTCTTTATTTCGCTATTTCTGGGCGTAATATGAAAATTTTCTTTGATCTTCAATTTGCTGTTCAAAAAGTAGATGAACACTCTGTAATTTTGAATACAAGACGCCACATTGGCAGCGCATGCATTGCCGCAACTGATAAAATTCGCCCAACTCTCTCCTTTTGACGCGCGTCAGTGCGAAAAAAAAACAATGTATGAAACGAATTCAAACCAGCCGACTTTTCGCCAATAAAATCGAGCCGTTTTGTTTGCGACAACGTTTTAATTGTGCTGCCTCGCCAGGTTCGGTACGTATTGTCAGTCAAAAGCATCCCTGTGACGCAAAAAAAATTTCTATCTGGCGAGGCATTTATAATGCTAATTTTTAGGCACACTTTGCTGTGTAGAACAAAACCAAGTAACTTGGTTTGTGTAAAGTGGATAAAATTGGGGTTTTGTGAATTAATTTTTTGTTTTGTCCATATGTATATTAGGGCGCACATAGAATTTTTTTATTTCAAGACTGTACCACCTAATTTTCTTCCTTTTTATGAGACACATTATTGCCTATTTTTTATATTTTTTTAAAATCATTTAGAGGTAGGGATTTGTCATTTTAGGTCAGAAAATACGCTTTTGTAGATTTATCAGTTTTTGAGTGACTACTTTTCATTCAATTCAAAGATCGAACATGTTGTGAGAAGAGGCCTTTAAAGTGATGTATAGTAATCAATTGTCAGACTTGGATTGTTGGGAGTTTTCATCGGGCAAATAAAGAGAAAAACATTTTTTTCACAAGAGATCTGATATTCATTTCGATAATTTTCGGCGATTGAAATTTAGCAGCGATTTTTGGAATTCCCGTGCTGCTAAGTATAGTATATACTTATCATAACTATACGCCATTTATTTATTAAGAAGTTTTGACCATTTATATTTTTTATTAATTAATTTTTTATTATTTTTCTGACATTTTATAACAAAAAGCATATAAATCCAACTTTCAGACCTTGTCAAAAAAAATCCACGAAATTTCATCAAAATTTCACGCTTTTTTGACACTTTTTGTTGACAGTATTGTGCATTTTTCTCCATAAAAAAAATCGAACATGCTTCGTATGGAAGAAAATGAGTGACACCTTCAACAAAAAAAAAAAAAAAAATGCCAACGGTATTTTGTAGCAACTTCAAACTCGCACTTTATTATACTCGAATCGAATGGGCTATAAAATTGCATACCAAAAAAGTTTTAAGAAATAATGTATTTTTTTTAAATTTCTGTACAAGGTTTGAAACACGGATTCATATGGTTTTTGTTATAGAATGAACTATGTTATTACATAAAAAAAATATTGAAATAAACAAAGAAAAATATAAACAGTTCTGATAAGAGCTATAGATATTAAAAAAAAATTCACTTGAAAATCTCAGTACCCTAGAAAGTTATACTTCGTCAAATTAACGACGCATTACTTGTTTAAAGTGCAATTTCCGCGTATAATTTGACCTAAAACTGTAAATTTATAATTATGAAAAGAAACTAGAAATCTTATAACCTCCCTTAAATTCTATTAAATACCTTGATGTGTACATATATATTTATTGCTTTCACAAAGGTTCTCAAAAATGTTGCACAAACTATTATCTTGCTCTCTGGTGCAAAGGGTTGAATCTATGCTTTTCTTCTTCGATCCTACAAAACAGCATCATAGACTATTTTACAGTTTCTGCGTGTACGAAGTCTTTAAATTTTCATTACCATAAAAAATTGTTTTGCTCCTTATTAAATGATTACAACAAATAATTGACGTTACGAATATTACTTATTATATTACTTATTAACATTAAACAGTTAAAACGTTTTCCTGGGAATGTCAGTTATGTCGTTCATTACAATCACAGCACACATTACTCATTGCGATGGTTTGACAAACTAAATTTTACTTGAAAGTATTAATTTTAATAAGACATCTTTTGCGTGATTTTCCACGAAAATACATAAATATGTACTTCCAAGTGAATACAAAAATGTGCTAAATAATTACTTTTTAACCGACTATACAAAACGGAGGAGGTTATCAGTTCGTCGGAATATTTTTTATTTTTTTTTAATGTATGTTACCGCATAACTTTGGACCACATTGGTACCTCAGGGGTGGTCCCATACTAATTCTGTTTAGATCAGATAATTTGATCGTGAAGAAATTAACGATAATCTTAAATTTTTATATGTGAATTGAAGTCGGTTTTGTTTTTTGCTTAAATATTACTTGTTTCATAATATGGTTCGTTTAGCAGAAAATTTCCCCATGACATAATTTACTTTCTAACTAGACGCTCTCTCCCACACTATTACACTTAGTTGGCAATTGTCGTCGGTGGAGGCGCGTCTTTTGCCACCTGTCGTCTGTATGCTTTTAATGTGGGACGAGCAATTGTGTGTATGTATTTTGAGAATATACATTAGTCTGGGACGGGACGCGCATACGAAAGAAAAAGTTTGAAAAATACACCACATACTTCAAAGCTCAGACCAAATAGTTTTTTTTAACACTCGTAAGACTTTCAAAATAATATTTTTGTCCAACTTTAACTTTTAAGACTCGATTTGTTTAAATGGTATATATTTTGATTGAATTTTAAATCCCTTGGTGCATTGATTTTTCTTCAAATATTAAAGCTTCAAAAAAATTATCGTTTAAAAAATTTAACAACAAGTGTCGTTGGAGGTTTTAGGGTGGCCCAAAATAATTTTCGTTTGTTTCTCGAAGCTCTCCAAAACAGCTTTCAGGTTGTTTTAGTTTTTTGTTCGACGCGCCCTAATGTACATAAATTAATGGGGATTCACACGGCGTCAACGATGAAAGCAATACTTATGTCGAAAAGTACATTTCACAAGCTTAGCGGTATAAACCAAGTACTTCACCGTTATTTGTTTAAGTGATTTTAGCTGCGCGTACAGCATTTACTTTTCGAACTTCTAACTATTTGCTAAGCAAAAGCAATAATCACTTGCAATTACTTTAAAGAAGACGGCTTTGCTAGCAATATAAGCGTCACTACATACGTACATACATACATACATATGTACATAAGTGCTAATGGATATCTAAATTTTATATTTATTTATGTATGCGCGAGTGCCTCTACATAAATATAGAAATTACCGTACATATGCTTATCAGAATGCGTCATGTATCTATGAAAAAATTTGGCGCACAAAGCACGCTTTTTACGTCACATCAACACCTCTACGGGTGGCAATGAGCAGTCGACTAGCTAGCAGCTGTCGGTCATTGTCTATCCGCTCAATGCCATTGAGAAATTCGTGGGAAACTCGCTTAAATGCTCGCTTTGTATAATAAAGAATGAATTAAAATATTTAACTGAGCACGAGTCAAATTTCACGTTGCGCTGCCCTTTGTTATGCTCCGGTTAGAGCCAATAACACAGTGCTACAAAAACAATCACGGAATGGGTATTCATGGAAACACGTAAATGCCCCGCAGCCGCGTAAACCTCGTAAATAATCCGATTTTCCATACAAAATTAAGTAAGTTTACGAAGTTTACATGGTTACATGACAGGAAATTCTTCGAAATCCTTTCGAGAAAATAAATCTTGCTGTAGATTGCAGATGGGATCGGGCACAAAATAAAAATATATATCTTATTGTTCCTCAACCTTTTTTTTTTAATAAAAAAAAACACCCGTTATCATCGTACTTGACGCGCTTATCAAGTAGTACTAGATTGAATATTTTTCATCAAATTTTAAAAACCAAATATGGTTTTAAATGATTATTTATGGATAGAGGATATTAACCTTATTAAGCACCAAAATGAAAATTTTTAAAATCGGGAAAAAACCACCCATGTAATGTAATGGTAATTTTCTAAAACTCAAACATTTTCAGTATAGTATATAGGAGGTATACCAAATTTGGTAGAGCTCGTTGAAGTGTCTTACGAGGTACACATATTAGGTACAGGTGGGAGGGGCCACCCACTCCCAATATCCAAAAATTGTATGAAAAAAAAATTTTTCTAAAGAATATTAAATAATTCTTCAACCACACTATGCGAAAGATCTGAAAATCCAGTACATAAAAATTCAAGGCCGTATTTATTTAAAAAATACTAAACAATTTTTATCCGCTTTCAAAAAGTGGAAGATCAATTTTTTCCGCAATAAAGGTGCTTTAAGAGCAATACGACATGCTTGACAACTTTCATAGACATTTTCGAAATTAGCCATGGTCAAAGTTGGAAGAATTAAAAATATGATTTTTTTTTTCAAATCAACCATATTAAAATTCCCAACAATCTAAATTTAACAATAACTAGATCTTTATACATAATTTTAGAGGTCTCAGGAACTGTAAGAAAACTATTTTCATATGGTACTCCACCCTACCTAAAATCTACGTTAAGTTTTGTTTCGGGTGTATTTCGTCGCCTGGGTAAAAAAGATTGTCGTGTGTTAGTTTCGGCAGATTGTGGGAAATCGCGATTGAAGTTTGGAATGCAATTTCTTTAAAACGCGAAGATAGATTTTCTCCAAAGTCTCTAAAAATGTTACTAGTTCACAAAATTTTTAAATTATTTTATTTTTAAAGTTTGTTGTTAATTAGTTTTGAGTTAATTAAGGATTTTCTTTAGTAAAATTTTTTCCTAAGCGTCATTTGCCCACAATTTGGCAGCCACTTTGTATGAAATACGACAAAATGTGATTAAAATTTTTACTAAATTAACGACACTCTTTACTCAATATTTCGGAAACTAAAGGAGATATCTAAAAATGAAGAACGCGTTTTTTTAAATATTGATTAGTTTAATATGACTGCATCACTAATTAAATTTTTACTAAATTATCGAAAAAATTGTAGTCAATATCTCGGAAAATAAAGGAGATATCTAAAGACTGATAGTACCATTCGAAAGACCTTATTTCAAAATATATAACTGTGTCTAGAACTGAAAATCGTCAAAATTGCGCTTACGACAATCTTTTACCCAGGCGACGAATTTAATGTTTTCATATTTTTGTAGCACTGTGTAATTTGCATGCAATCGGTGAAGCACCAAATGAGATTGCGGTGTGAAACACATAACACTGCTCGTACATATGTACATACATACGTGTGTATGTAATATGTTTAATACATTGTAATTTAGCAGCTTTTTAATAAGCGTCGAACAATTTAATTGAGTTCATTACGTTGGTGTTCGTGCGAGTAATTGTGGATAGCGCGCTTTTTGTATAGTCGGCTCTGTTGTTAATTGGTTTCGGTAAACTAGTTAATCATTTAGTTAGAATGACATGGTAAATGTTTATGAAAATTCGTCATAATTGTGTAAAATGTCAAAAGAGGGAAATCCCTGGTTTTTCTTTAATTCCATGCTCAGCGCAATTTTTTTTCTAAATGTTTCCAAAGTAATTTATAATTTTCGTAGAAAACGAAATCAACGGACGTAAACGTTTGTGTGGTGTAGAGGATTCTTTCAAAATCAAGAATTAAAATTTCAAATTAGGCTTTCGAAGCAAACTCTAAATTTAGACAAAATATAACAAATAGTTTGACTCCACTTAAAAAAATTTAGAGAAAGGGTTTTTCTTAACTGCCATGAACATGGTTCTCATATAATCCATTTGACGTCCGGAAGCAACATCAATACGCACAACACAAATTGGAGAAGAAGTTCGGCCAAACACTTAGCAAACGTGTAACCGCCAAAATATTACTATTACAGTATGGATTTTCAAACAAACGGGATTTAAAAAAAAGCTTTACTTCGAAAACATTTTTTAAGGGTGCTGCCACCAGATTAAAAAGTTACATTTAATTTATTTATAAGTTAAAAACACCAACTCCAAATTGGCAAAAATCAGCATCCATCTATACTTAACAAAATTAGTTTTAAATTATATTTATTGGAAAAAGTAGGTACCTTTTTACCTTACTTTTATTAGCTCGGGATGTAACTATGTAATATTGATGCGCCTAAAAGATGCAGCGATTTCTATTCTCAAGTTACATTCCTGATGACAGCACGAATGGCAATTATAATAGGAAGGTTTTAGTTTTTTAAACTATAATTTTATTCTAATAAGTATTTTCTATTCGGCGTTCATCATCTCGTATGGTCTGCTAAAAAAAGCATCGCTGTAAATATAATAAATAATATCGAGCCCTAACCGCCAAATTACGTAAGCGACATTTTTTAAAAATTTACTTTTTCGTGCAGAAATATTCCTAGATCATCTAAATGCATTTCTGCATCAAAAAGAAAATTTTGAAAAAAATTATGCTTACGTTATTTTGGTGGTAACCGCAGGATATGTTGATTTAGGCGTTTATGATAAGAAATTAAGTGCAAGTTCCACTTATGAGTTTTGAATATTTTCAAATGAATGTTGCAAAAATCTTGCCTTAAGTCTTTTAGTCAAATTTTAGTAGAAAATTCCCTGAAAAGCAATTAACGAACTGTAAATGACTTAAGACATTATGTTTTCAAATTAAAGTACGTTATGGATATACGCAGCTTATAAGGTATACCCATTTTCTGCCATATAAAAATATATTTTTATTGTGCTTTATATGGAACCAAATGCGCAACACCCTCCACAAAAAAATCTAAAAAATCAACGGTATTTTTTAGCACCGTAATATTTACACCTTATTGGCCTAAAATTGAATGGGCTACAAAACTGCATACCCGAAAATTTAAAAATTTAAAAATTTTTATAACAATTTTTTGAGGTTTTATTAATTTTTGGTAATTTTGTGCAAGCTTTGAATGTTCAGTTAATGTGGTTTCTGTTATAGATTGTATCATATTTTAAATGAAAATTATTAAAAATAAATAAGTAAACATGAGTTGCAAACAATACCATTTTGAATTTTGTTGCAAAATCTCAGCATAGCTGTACATATGTGTTAAGTCTCAAAGAATACAAGAACTTTTCATCACCACAGTGAAATTTAATTTGTTTAAAGTTGCTTTAGCTTGGAGTACGCGAAAACTTGCATTACAATTTTAGCAAAACATGAGCTTGAAGAGAATGAGTTTCAAACTATTTTACATAACTTTTTCATTGCTTGAAAAGTCTGCTTAAAATATACCTTGCAAAACTTTAAATTTTAACGTCGATATTCTTATTTATGTGTACATACATATATATTATTTATTGTATATTTTAATTTTATTTTCTTTCTTTCAGATTTGCGTTTTAACTCGGTAAGTAATTCGACGAGTTTCGCTGAAAACCTTAAGTGAGACCGAGAATTTATTTATTTGCAGCTTTCTTTTCTGTTACTACCAAGGGGTATGCAATCGAACTAACTTGACAAATCATTCACTGTTATAATACAGTGTTTAGCAGAACTGGTCTAATGGTGATTTTTTTTTATTAGCCACAATTTTTTTTAAGCTAAATTGTGACATTAGGCAAGCAAGTTTAATTAAAATTGCAGGAAAGCATTTATTCAATCACATGTTTTTTTTTTTACTTTTCCGGGAATATTTTTTTTACTTGTATTCTATTAGTTACTTTATTTTGAACATAATATAGTTTATTCAAACTTATGGTTGTTTTTATTTGCTAAATATTGCCAAAAAATCTAAACATTTTTTTAAATTTTTTTAACTACTTCAAACTTGCACTTTATTGTACTAAATTTATTGGCCTACAAAACTGGTTTTTGCAAATAGCCAAAGCATGCTAAAGTTTACTTCCCTATTTATATTTTCGCCACTGTATACAATACAGCTGGCTAAATGCGTACAAATTATAATGTTTGTTATTTTTTCTTACATATATTATTTGCAGTTTATTAGCTTTCTATCTAAATCAGAATGTCATACTCTATACACTTTAGTCAAAATATGAGCTGGGTTTCTCTTCATCAGCTCCAGTTTAAGGCCGCTGTGGTGTAGTGGTTAGAAGTGCGCGCTACCATTCCGCAGGGTCGAACCCAGTTTCCGACTAACATCAAATACAAAAGTAAAGAAAAAGTTTTCTCCTCCGCAGGCAATGGCAAACCTCGCGAGTGTATTTCTGCCATGAAAAACAATTTCTTATAAAAATACAATCGCCGTTCGGAAACCGCGTAAAACTCTACCTCCTCTTGTGTGACAACTTCAAGGCGCACGCCACAAATCGGAGGAGAAGCTCGGCCCAACATTAACATATTGTGGAAGCGCCAACCTATTTTTATTATTATTACTAAAGTTAATAAAATTAAGAAATCTAAATCTTTCAGTATTTCTGTCGCTGCGAGCCATCTTTAAAATTTTCTCAATTCGCTTAAAACTTTGTATTTCATAGAATCTGGACATTTTTCCAAATAAGGACCAACTTAATGTGGACTGGTATGCAAATACATGCCTACATATGTAACTACATACCTAAAGTATATGTATGTATGTATGTATGTATGTAGTTTTAATGGTATTTTTCCATAACTACCTTTCTTTTCGCAAAAAGTGGTTATGCTAAAACGTTTTCTCATTGGTAATTTATCTCGGCATTTCCTTCAATGAATTGCGAAAAATTCGCGTCGCTATTGGTTAATTATTAAAAGCAAGATTTTTCATGTTTTATTTTAAATATTTTTGGCAATCGATTGCTCTTTTACTTTTCGTTGGTAGCACATAATAGCACATAGTAACACATCGTCTACCGCTGAGTACCGGTTGGCGCGTGACTCACTGGCCAGCGCTGAAAACGTCACAGTTCAAAAATCGGATACATTTGTACCACCGTAGTTTTTTGAATAAGTTCAAACTTGCACGTACATACATATGTACCTATCTACATATACACATATTTGTATGTACGTATGTCATGCATTCATTAATATTTATACGAATAGCGGCATTCACCAGATGGTACCGCCCTCCGCGGCATTCATCAAGGCATCTAATTAGCGGATCAGTTGCAGCGTTGCCGTTGATTATTTTTTTTCTCACTGTTAAAATGTTAAATTTTTCTTCGTTTTGCTAAAGTTTTTGATCAAAATAGTCAGAAAGGATAATTTTCCTCAAAAATTCATAGTTAAAAAGGTTATCATTTAAATTCAATTTCAATTTAGTTTAGAAAGACTGTCATCCAGATCGCGTATAAAGTTCCAGGAAATGTTGGTCTACGTAACTCCCGATCCGCGGTCGTCGCATTTTCAAACCTCCGAGTGATAATATGTTACCAAACTCGTTTTATGCCTGCGTTCAAAAAAACTAGCGAAAGGGCAGCTAACTATTATAGGAGTATATGTTGAAAGCCTGAAAGAATGTGTAGGTAATAGTTTTCAAATCAGGCAACTGTTAGGCCCAATTTCAGATGTCTTCTTTAAGTAGAGCTTGTTGATTAACTTCAACGATTCATGTCCATGTCCATGTTCATGTAAATATTCATGTAAATATTCACTTGAAATTAGCCCTTATACTATAAAATCCTGACTTTTGACGACAAAACTGAGCCTTAGATTGCCTTTACTTCTTACTGCTTACTTTTTATATCTATGACCAATTTACCAAGCTTGGTAAGAAAAGCCTAATTACGGCTTTATTCAAACAACTAGTAAGTCCCAGTATTTTTCGTTTTATTAAGACCCCTTAAATAATTTCCTTAATTTTAACGGGATTTGGTAAATTTTTTGTACGATTTTGGTAAATTTTATTTTTCAGCCGCGGCAACACTGGTCAATTGTTGTATTTTGTTACCACCAAGGTGTTGCCACTTAGGGGATGGTTGTTGTAATTTTGGCAATATCGGCATACCAGCGTTACGGAAATGCCTACTCCTATTTATTCCAATTTCATTTCTGGGCAAAATGGAACAAAAAATGGAGCAGACAAATTTGTGAAAAAAGTATGAGTAGCTATCACTGTTTCTTTGTTTCGCTTTTGCTTTGACTTTTCGTTTCAAATTCATTGGAAAATTTGAGCGATAATTTCCAATAATTGTGATTTTTTAAGTAAATTTTTGGTAAAATATATACTATACATATCCAACAGATTATTGGAGCAGTGCCTCGGATGGCCATGATGATGTACATTTGGTCTAGCAATTTAAACGCATAATTATTTTATAATAGTACCGAAAATTTAAACTCCAATTACACTGGTTTACAGCAAAAATATGTTTATTGATGCAAGCTTTATTTAACTGGTGTATATTAAAAATGAGTATTCGAAATAGTACCTAAAAAGTAATAAAAATAATCCTAACTTTTTCCCCTTTTTTCTACTACCCTCAAATGCATGGCCGCAATTGTCATTCAGAAAAAGTGAGGTTATTTTAAGTGACATCACCTTATATTTATTTAACTATGGCTACCATCATCGTCTGGCCATACTACTGTATGTATCTGTGGTGGCAGGCGGTGTTTTCTGCTGTTTTGAATTCGCATTATGGAATTTGTCCTGTTTTTTTTTGCCATCATCTGTTTTACAATACATTTGTAACGATGATTTAGCACCTTTTTT
Source organism: Rhagoletis zephyria (assembly GCF_001687245.7). NCBI lineage: Eukaryota > Metazoa > Arthropoda > Insecta > Diptera > Tephritidae > Rhagoletis > Rhagoletis zephyria. The sequence goes on from NW_016157237.1 coordinate 94,623, forward strand.
GCTAATCGCTGTGTTGCGGCGCGGCTTTTTGTTTTAAGCTCAGCCGTTCAGAGCTTGGTTTCGTTTTTTCTGTTGTTCTTGTCTCGCATCTGTTTGTTAATTATTTTTTCTATACATGCATACAAACATATGCATGTACATATGTATAATCATGCATAAATATGTAAACACATATATGTATGCATATAGACTTGCCCGGCTATAGATATTTGAATGGGAGTGTGTGTATGTATGCCCACTTGCACAATTGCCCTGAACCTTTATTCACCTGAGCGTGAGATTATTCACACAAAAGACGCTCGCGCTGGCCACGCCACGTTCGATGACGTCGTCGAGCTAAATTTAACTTCATTGAAAATAGTTTACGTGGTCAGAATCATTCACGCTCTCATGTCTTAAAAAAAAAAAAACGAATTAAACAGATGTTTGGGTTTCAATTTAGGTGAAGCTCTTATTGCGGTCATATCTGTTGCTATGATAGTACCGCCTGTGCTTTTGACATTGCATTTAGCGGATACGAGGTATTTCGCGCCAAACGGCGATATGAGGCCAGATACGAGTATTTGGTTAGTTGGCTGCAGTGCTTCCTCGTAGCTGCGTAGGAAATAAATTAGTGCATTTTGGCGCCATTTTGATGCACTTCTCGTTAGAAATGAGTTTTATCTATGTAAATCCTAGATTGCTTGGCCAAACCAACGTGACTCTCTCATGAATTTATCTGATCCAAACAGAAAAGACTCCTTCCTCCGCCAATTCATTAGCTTTCTTATTGCCTTCGATACTTCTAAGTACGGGAGCACAGATAAATGATACAATTATTGCATTTGGTAATCGAATATGCTATTGCTAGCATGTGAGTTTTCAAAAGAAGATAAAAACTCGGTTGTGCGTTGCACGTCGCTGAGCTCTCTTGATACCCTCTGCCGATATGCCTGGGATAGCCGATTTGCCTGAGAATCCCTTAATTCATGAACCAACTACAGTCCTACTTGTTGGTTACTTTACATGTTAGCGAACATTTTGTAACCGGGAAATTTTGTTAACAAAAATTTTCACCACTTTTATCCGCAATTCTAGGTGCTTTGGTACTGCAGTTTACTTCTATTTGACACGTAGATCAGGGATCCTCAGTCTTGTCCCTAAATTTAATTTGGCAACCTTTCGTCATCTTGGATTCAAGTTTTTTTTTGGTTTTTTTTGCGATTTGCAAGCTTATTTTGCATTTTTCGTAAAAAATAGTTAAATACAAATATGTAGAGAATTTCATTTCCCATATTTGTTATATAGAAGGTTCTTTAAAAATAGCATTTTTTATTGTAAAAAATTAGCAAAAACTGTGAAAAAATTTTACATTGTCACGGTTTTCGGCATTTTTTGACAATTTCTGTTGAAAGTACATAGCATATTGAAACTCCAAAGATGTAGAGAATTTCATTCACCACAACTTTTGTACCTATATTTGTTTTGTACGACGCTTAGATCACGGCCTGGAACGCGATAAACATACATAGCGATTAGCCCAGTAAAATTAGATAAATTTGGTAGGAAAAAAAATAAAAAATTTGTAACAGCGATTTTTTGATGCAGTTTACTTCTATTTGACACGTAGATCATGGATCCCCAGTCGTGCCCCTAAATTTCAAAAACCGTGACAATGTAAAACTTTTTCGCAGTTTTTGCTAATTTTTTACAATAAACAATTTAAATTTTTAGAAAACCTTCTATATAACAAATGTGGGTTAATAAAGTCTCTACACATTTGTATCTAATCATTTTTTACGAAAAATGCAAAATACGCTTGAAACTCGCAAAAAAACAAAAAAAAACTTAAATCCAAGATGGCGGAATGTTGCCAAATGAAATTTAGGGGCAAGACTGTGGATCCATGATCTACGTGTCAAATAGAAGTAAACTGCATCAAAAAATTGCTGTTACAATTTTAAAAAAAGGCTAATTTTACTGGGCTAAATGTAGTCATATTAATGCTGCTTTGTGATGAAAACTTTAAGAATTTGCTTTAAGAAATCGTACGGAAATTTCTTTACGAGTGCGTGCCAACACTTCCATACGATTTTATTTCAAAAATTCGTAAAGAAATAACCCGGAACATAGCTCCGATACTCTTAAAATTTTTGTTAAGATTGTGAGATGTTAGCGACGGTTATCACGGCACGCTCGCGTTGTTGCTAAGCTAAATACTCCTCTTCTCAATAGATATCAGTCTGCTACAAACGAGTACATACACATATATTTACATGCACATACCAGAGAGCTGCTTTGAGTATGATCGAGCCTGTTTGATCACCCTCGCTAAAAATCGAGCACACGCGAACGCCACACTCGGCCACTATGTGTTCGATCGAAATGCTTACCCGAAACAGGGTTACCACTGGAGAACTTTCTTTCCTACCAAGAGCTGGTTCAAAAACCTACCAAAATGGCTTCTTTCCTACCATTTCTTTTAACCGATAAAACGCTTTTTATACTTAAAATAAGATTTCGACCAGCTGAATCCGTGTGTTCGAGCCCCACGGCCAGTAGAATTTTCATTTATTTCGATTTAATTCTTTTTTTGCTAAGTTCTATATATTTTTTTCGTTGCTTTCAGTTAGTTGTTGTTGACTTTTTATAAAAAATGTGATATAAAGTAAAACAAATGAAAATAAGATAAAGTAAAATTAAATATATAAATCAAATAAGTCTATACCTACAAATGTACATAAGTAGCATAGGGTTTGGGCATCCCGTTGCAGATGTCTGGTACATGCGTATCTTCATATGTACCTATAAAGTTTTCTTGGTCATTTTGTCAGCTACTAACTACTTATTGCCAGCCGATATTACGTATGCGGCTCCCCCATATTCATGCTTCATTCATTTGGAATTTATTATACATAAATACTATTCACAAATTTTATGAATAAACTCTACTGAAGGCTAACGTTTATTTTCTTGTTTATCTTTCACACGCTTCGTGGTATGAAGAATCAATTTATAATGAGATGTTGTGAAATTCTACTGGCAGCTTTTGTTAAAATTTGGCAAATTATTTTCGTGCAATGTTAAATAAATAAATAATCTGGAGCCAATTCTGGTTTTATAAAACTATAAAGTGAAAATGAAAAATTCAATGTCAGTGAAAAATTAATTTTTCACTTTATCGTTTCGTTTTATCATTTTAAGCGATTCTCGATCATTAAAGGCTATTCCATTAACACCTAGCAAGTAATTATTTGGTAAATTATTGTGAGTTTAAGACAATGATATTCTTTACCACAAGATGATGGTTTTGAAAAAAAAACACCACAAAACCTGCGAAAAAAAGTTTTCACAGGGAAAAATTTTTGACAAATAAATTTTTTAACATTTGAAAACAGAATCGTATTTTTATGTCACTAGGCCATTTAATATGGCAAAAATGACAAATGACAAAGTCGGGCATTACAAAAAAAATTGTGTCATTACATTAAAAAATAATCATTAAGTTCATTTCCACATGGCATTTTTTTAAATGGCATAAATTTTTTGTCATTTCAATGCCTAGTGGAAATTCGGCATAAGCTAATTTTCTAAACAGATGGTAACCCTTTCCAAAAAATATGATATGAGTTAGTCCAGGTCATAAGATATCTATATGCCAATTTATATCCAAAGAAAGAGCAACAAACATACTCACACACACACTGACTTTCACATTTATAATATCATTAGGATTCTATTTAAACGGCAATTACATTAATTCTAAATTCACAAGATACTTTCAACCTATGTCAAAATTATTTTGAAATTTATACAGCGTTTTTTACTCAAATAAACATTTTTTATTTAATTTGATTTTGCTAAAAAATATGTTTGAAATACAGCCTTTTTAAACTTCTCTAGTTTGATACCCATATTCAAATATTTCGCTAAACATGTTAATTAAATTGATTTCAACTTTTTGAACAGGTGGCACCCCTCTTAAAGATCACTTACGAGACATATCATATTTGAACCAGTTTCGTTTGACATCCATGTTCTCAAAATTACATATTTATAATAATAGTAAGTGAAAATCTCTCAAGTGGGCCACCGAAAATTGGATGGTCAAGATTTTTTCGCACAAATCACTTTATTCGATTTACAACCATAAAAAAAAATAATAATTTGAGCAATTTTGCAAAATTCGAACTTTTACAAGAGTTATTAACTTTTTTTTGATGAATTCAGTAATTATTCATTATCCACTGATTGATAATAATAGTTAATTAGACACGCTTTAGCCTGATTGTTTAAATTTTTCAAATAATTTTTTTGTATAAATTTTTTTAATTTTTATGAGATTTTTTATAAACAAATGGAAAAATTTATTACTTCTCGATCAGATTTTTTAATCGTTTCCATTGAATATCAAACCTTATTCTATAATACATTATTTGAAAAATTAAAAAATTTATACAAAGCGTGTCTAATTAACTATTATTATGAATCAGTGGATAATAAATAATTACTGAATTCATAAAAAAAAAAGTTATTAACAATAACTCTTGCAAAAATTCGAATTTTGCAAAATTGCTCAAATTATATATTTTTTTTATGGTTGTAAACCGAATAAAGTGATTTGTGCGAAAAAATCTTGACCATCCAATTTTGGGTGGTCTACTTGAGAGGTTTTCACTCAGAATGAAAGATCTTCGGTTCTTATTTTAAGTTATTTAAAATTTCTTCAATTTAATGTACTTAAGCTGAATTAAGTGCAATTTAAGTTTTTGTATCATCGAGACATGGCTGTGATTTTCACAATCCCATTTTCCTTTTGACACTTTGAAATTGAAATTTCGTTCAAAGAAATGTTGAACGCGTCAAAACAACCACTATTTATTTATGTATTTTGGATATTTTTGCAATTCTACAAGCGTGAATGCTGTAATGCAGCAAATTTTCTTACCAAAATGGTAAGTATTATTTGTTGCAACTTCGGCGCCCGTTCAAAGAAAGTGAAAAGTTTAATTGTGACAAACACTTTCAGGGTTTTCTATTACTTCTTTATTGTTGCACAAATTTACCAGCCGCAAGCTTCTGAACCACAGAATCAGGAGACAATTGAAGGAGCTGCTATGGATACTGTCGACTGGCCTGGGTTACTTGCAGACCTACGCGACAGTTGGCAATCGCCGATTTCTTACTTACGAAAGCGTGGTTATCTCCCGCCCGTCAATGATAATCTGTTAGAAGAAAAACTAAATGAACTACGTGCAATGAAAGTTAATGAGCCTAAGGAAAACTCCAATTTGGATTTATTCAGCGAAAAGGGCATTGAAAATGTTGGCGCTGAAACGAATGCTGCCTCGGCTTCCTCTTTAGGTAGCACGACCAATGACATCAAACCACCAAACGTTTTAAGCGCATCAAAAACTGATATTGAGCACGCCAATCTCAACAACGCTATTGTGACATACGCTAGTCAGCAACAAAATGCACCGGAATCCATAGATAATCTGTTTAAAGATTTATCAAACGATGTTCAACCGAATTCAGATGCGGAGCTGGACCAGGAATTCGATGAAGACTCAGATGGCTTCAGGAATAACATAGCAAATGCCTGCGCTAAAAAGCCATCGACAAGCGGTTCCAAATCCAAATCCAAGCCAGCGCATAAATGTAAATCCAAGTCCAAATCGCAGTCTCAGCCGAAGTCGAAGCCTGGTTTCTTTACAAGACTAAAGCAAAAGTTGTCGTCAATGTTTACGAAGTCTAAAGCGGTAGACCCAAAGAAGCCACCTATCAAAAAACCAGCCCTTAGCGTTGATTACGCCAATTACGTTGTCAAGTATTTAGCGCCACATAGAGATATGACTACTGGCTACAACACTTTGAGCGTAAACGACTTAAATGGGGAATACGCTGGCATAAATAGTTATGGAGATTGGGAGAGGGGCGAAAAAGGATTGTATAGAAGAGACCACAGTGCGTCGAAGGGTAAGAATTTAAGCGGAAAGGAAGCATCTTTAAGGTCCATTGAATCCAATGAACTTGAAGATGTGGCAGCAGGAGCGAAGGATGCACCTTTAAAAGTATTTCCATTCAACGATTTTATTTTTGGAAACCTTAATGTGAAAAAGCTGATGACCAAAGATACCTCCAGTCAGGTGGATGACACCAAACTTGCCGATTTGCAAAGCTTTAACTCAAAAGATGCAGAACTGAATAAGATTGTGCATAGCTTGGCAGAGCAACGACCTACTGAAAAAGACACGAATAGCATAAAAAGTGAAAAGTCTGACTCGAAAGATGATTTCAATTTAAAAGAGTTAAGTTTTAGCAAGAATTCGGGAAGCACGCTACAAGATAATAGCAGCTTCAAGGACAAGACGGCAAAAGACTCCAGCTTAAAAGAACTGGTACCTAACATGGATGAAACATTTGTTGGCAATACAGCGAAAAATACAGAGGCAACATCTAATAAAGAAATAAGTGCGAACGATGATTTGGGGGATCTGACAATGTCTAGTTTTAATGTGAAAAATGCGGATGTCAGTGCGAAAGTTAATACGCATAAGGGTTTGCACATCAACGATCTCGACTTCTCCATACCTGATTTGCCAGAGTGGGGCTGGAAAAGTCTGGCGCCTTCCCCTCCCTTAAAGGTTGCCTTATCCAAAGATACTGGTGCAAAAGATTTTGGTAACTTGGGTATGCCGAGCCTCAAGCTGAAGATACTCGAGTCCAATGCAGAGCAAGCAGCAGCAGCACCAGCGAGTGCCGAAGCTCAGGACGAATCTGATCAACCTCCAGTGCATGGGTTTGATACAGAAAGTAACGATTTAGGCGTAAGTGCTGGTTATTCAAGAGACCGCAACGTAAACGTGCGACAAGATATGCCCAATATGAGTGGGAAAAGTGCTAACGAAAACCCAAATCATGTGGCGTTTAAAGAAACGAACATTAAACATTTTGAAATTGGCGAATTAAATACTAAAATGGATGACAACAATCTGGATTTAGATCGACAGTTTACAAGGCAGGTGTTGGAAAAAGTTTTGCGTAGTTCAGCTCAAAACAGTGAGCGCGATAAGCGGTAGAATAGTACAGCAATGGAGGTGGAATCAAGGGATACGAGTATTTCGTAGTTGTATTTATTATGTATACTTAAAACAGTTTACTATTTACATACATAAATACACATTATATATAGTTAACGATTCATGTAAATAAACAGTTTTACGACACTTGATAGTCATCAGTTGCGTTTTTAATGGCGCATACTACATACATTTAATGTTAACAACTTATGTAACAGGAGCAATGCTTAATTTTTTTTTTTATTATCATATACGCAGCCAAACAAAAAATGCTTAAGCACTGGCATAAAATCAGGCTTTAAATTGACGAGACAATCTCGTTATGGTGTGCCTAGATTTAAAAATCAAGGGGTCAGTCCATGTCAAATCGACCAATGGTTATAATTATATAAAAAAAAAGTTCTACCAAAGGAAAAAAATCGCAAGTTTATTTTTTGTATATCTTAAAAGCTTTTGTAGTTAAAAAAGTGGTTCTGGTCCCGTTTAAAAAAAAATAAAAAAAAGGTTTATTTAAAGAAAAATACTGATTTATGAAATCAAAAAAAAAATATTAAAAACTCGTGAAAGCAGCAACTTACAAAAAACTTTTCCTAATTTTGTTATACAAAACCTTTAATCGATCTTAAAATATCATGACATTTAAAATTTTTTCTTTTTAGAAATAAACTTTTGCATTTTGATTTTTTGCGAACTCGGAATAAAGTCATGTTAAAAAATGTTTGTTTAATTAAAATTTATTTCTAATTTAGAGTTTGCAACACATTTTCTTCAGAGTTCAAAAATTCGTATTTCAAAAAGAAACTTTCTTGAAAACTTCTAGATATTTTGACATCAGCTAAAGTTATTGCATAAAAAAGCTTAGCCAAAAATGTACACATATAAGTTTTTGTTTTTACGATTTTTTGAATTTCGGAATTTCGTAATTTTTTTATTTTTCGATTGTTTGTAAATAGCCCCAATCATCACCATACAAACGAGGCCAGAACCAGTTTTGTAACTATAATAGTTTTTAAGATATGTATTTACAAAATAAATTGCAAAATCCGTGAAACTGTGAAATTTTGAACTTTCCATTTTGTTTATATTCTTATCTAGCTCAGGCTAGCATTTCATTGCGCCCAATGCATAAAAAGCGAATAAATTTTCGGAGTGAATTTTTAATTACAATTATTGAGTCTGACATAATTTGGCGGGATCAACGAAAAGTTCCTAAAATTAATATAACATCCCTGCAGTACGGGGGAGCGACTACAGGACTGCTGAATCGGTAGCTACCTGATAAACACCGTCAATTACCGACCGACTACTTGCAGTGTAATTCATCGATTACTTTTACAAGGCAATGTCCTAGGCGGTAGTCACCATCGGCTCTCTCTGCACTACCGGGAGTTACTAAAGTAGTCTCGCTTGCGTGATTTATGCGCGCCCTCTGTCGTAGTTTTTCGCTATTCTACTTACGACTGGTTCGACTCTGCACTACCATGTGCACTACCACGGGTTAATAGAGTAGCTACTTACCTAGGAGTCGGTGCAGTACCGGTTCAAAAGTAGCGATTGACTCCAGCAGTACTGGAGGGATGTGTCAGCATACCTCTCTGCATACATACATGTATGTGTCGCATGATTTTGGTTCCTTTCGATTTGCAGCAAATTAGATTCAGTCATTTCATAATGCTTGGACGTAAATAAATAAATTTTTTCAAACAGTGAATTTCATGTTAAAAAAAGATAGTAATTCTCATCGTGCAGAATTAAAAAAAAAATGCAGGTGAGTAGAAAATTCAGTTCTCTATTACATAAATAGTGTAGAAATATACCGCAACGAATTATTTCATCAATTTTATATAAAAACATTGTTAATTATCTAAACAATTCCAAGTTTCAAACTTTGTACAATAATTGGAAAAATTCAACGCGCTTTCATCAAAATTAAAAAAAAAGAACATTTGGATTATGCAGTTTTATACCACATTAATGATATGCAAATTTGATGTGGTTAAGAATTTGCGTAAAGTTTTAATAATTAAACATTAATCTTTAAAGTTTCGCTGGAATGTCCTCACCAGTAACAGGTAAATAAGATATAAAAAAAGGCATTTGAGGTTTAATCTCATTCTTTATGCACAGGACCCACTCTTCCACGCATTTGCACTTCACTATTCTGCAACTGTCTTCTTCACTAGAATTAACGATTTCATTGAATCCTATAATTTCTTTTGTCATATGCATATATGTACATTAGAGTGGTCCAAAATAATAAAGTCGGAATTTTAATGCTGCCACCCCCTAGGATTGTTCTGAAACGAAAATAAATATACCCCTATTTTTTATTTTGAAAAAAAAATTTTGAAAAAAAAATAGGGGTATATTTTTTTTTTGCTATAGAACAATCCTAGGGGCTGGCGGCATTAAAAATTGCGACCTTATTTTTTTTACATACATTTTTGGACCACTTTAATGTACATATATACATTCATTTGTACATATTTCCAAATAGTTTTTGCCGTGAAATCCAGAAAAGTTGGCGTCTAAAAATAATGTGGCAAAAATCAACAAACACTTTGACTTCTTCTACATATGTACATACATACATACATACATATATGACCATTAGTGTGCATCCATATAAAAAAATCGGACTGATATGAAAATAGCTCCCAGAAATGGAGTTTAAAAATCGAGCGAAAATTTTTAAGCTTGAAAAGTCTGCATATTTTTATTATTTTAACAACGGAATACCTACTGAGATTTTTTGGAGGCAAGTTCAAATCGGACCTCCTCACGTAAATCTTGCTATTTTTGCGAAATATTTTAGTGGACGCCTTAAAATATAATAAATAGTGTAATTCCGGTGAAAAATCCGCAACTTTTTTTTGGTGGGGCACTCTAATGTATGTATACCTCATAATAATATAATTTCCTTTAAATCGCCGTTTACGTATAAACATGTGCATTGTAATTTTATGCCACCAAAATCACACCTTTTCTAAATACGTAATACGTAAGTATATTCATATAAAATATGTGTGTGGGCCCAGGGGCACCTGATATATTTACCCATATCGATGCGTACATAAGTTTAAATGAACTTGTGCAGTTGGGCATTGTCTTAACACAGTATATATGTATGTATGCGTGTGTAAACAAATCAAAACATTATTAATTACGCAAATAGAGCGCATGAGAAATATCATCAAAATATTCAATGTACTCATCTTTGCTTCGAATGCACTACATATGTATTTACATACATGTGTATGTACGTACTAAATTGGTGTGATTGTGAGCCTATAAAATAATTTTTGGAAATTTTTATGGACCCCGAAAGCAGTGCGTGTATCCATTTACTTACACAGGTAGTATGGGTATGGATGTACTGGTAAACAAATATCTAGCTGAGTGTTACTGTTCAATACTGCTCTATTTATACTAAATATACCTGCATACATATGTATCTACACATAGTACATCACACGCTTAGAAAAAAAGTCTTAAACGAATTGCAATGAAAATCACACTGTATTGGTTAAAATCGAAAAATTTACGCTTTCTGAGAATTCTATTTATTTGAAGTGGATTTTCTCCAGCAGATGATTATATGTGTATTCTACCTGTTTCTGCGATCTCCTTTACGTTTGATTTGTGTTTATATTTTGTTTACACAAATCGACTTGTTTCCCGAGCAAACAAACAAATCTGGAAGTATGTATGTATGTAGAAATATATCTGTATAAAATAAGTGAATGCATACTTATTAACTTGCAAAATACAAAGGGAAAACTCATATTTTGTTCGTATTCGTTGCCACGTTTTTTCACATACAAATATAGCCACTTGATATTCCACTCAGAGGTTTGCGATATGAGGATTTTTTTCCGAACTCTCGGCTAAACTAATCAAATGATGGAAAAACCGACAGATAGCTAAGCAAAAAGAAAATTCTTACCTAGGTTAGTTAGTAAATTTAGTAAAAAAAAAAACAAAACAAAGGTCACATTATCCGGGATAGAGGAATTTATAATTCCATCTCCATGGTCAGGCATGTGGATAACCAAAGTGCGTGGTACTTTTAAGGCCGACCTACCGCTCCCCAGCACTTACTGCGGTCTGAGTTTAGACCCTCGGTAATAGAAAGTCTCGGAGAAGACCAACAAAACAAAAAAAAACAATGCTTGACGAGCTTGGTTGTGATCAACCTAATTTGTTAGGACCCTGATGACCGCTTGGATGTCTGAAAAGATATCTATAAAAGCGCCTTTCTGCCACATGTCGTGTTTGTATCAGTGCCACGGTCTGAAAGAATGTGGGCTATCTGCTCATTGCTTTTGCATCTAAATTTAATCATCCGCATCTGCTCTGTCTTCTATGTGCGATCAAGGTGATGGCACCTATTTACCCAGATCCTTCGGTCTGACATTAGGATATGGAATACTCTGACGAAGCGGAAAATTCCCATACGTACAGTGGTTTAAATAAGTGTTTTTTTTAATATTTACATCCTTTTTAAAATTTAAATTTTTGGATTTCTTTTTTATTAAAATAATTAGAGTATAGGTTATAAATTATTATTCTCTAGTGCATTTGGGATTTGTAAACAGAGGTGAAAATATAACCACATAACCAGATAACCAGGCAGGTGTGAATACCCTAATTATTCGCGCTTTAACCAAATCAAAGTTTCAGACTTCATAAAAAATTGAAAAAATTTGCATCAAAGTCTCGAATCTTTTAAACTGGTGTCTGCGGTTTTATAGCACACAAAGTTTTAGTGTGTAATAAAGTACAAGTTTCAAACGGTTAAATAATCCCGTTGATTTTTAAGTTTTTCTTTTTTTTACTGACGGATTTTACGGTTTTTTTTTTTATATAACAAGAAACTGGTTTTGATTTTTTTTTTTAATTTTTTGCAACGAGCATTTCATTACATAAAAAATGCATGTCTACATGGAATTAAGTGCAAAAATCTATCACCAAAAAAAAAAAAGATATGTATTAATAATCAACGCGATTTTTATGCACTAAAATTTTATGGGCTATAAGTTGTAAAGTGTACTAAAAATTCAGGTTAATCAGTTCGAAATTCATACGAAAATTTATTGGATGTTTCTAAATTCTGTATAAAATTTGAAACTATGATTTATATAATATTGATTAAAGCATGACAATATTTCAATAAAAGCATATCATAAACATTTTTAACTAGAATAACTATGTATGTGAAAATTAACAAAAAAAAAAAAAATATATGTGAACACCTATTTTCCTGTGGCTTGTTCGGCTCGAATGCACAAGCGATATTAAGTTAGAGCTTAGACTCCTGCTTATACCCAAGTTAAACTAATAGCTCTGTATTATACATAAATATGACGGATACCTTCGTCTAAGTGCATACCAAAATACAAATAAACATACCAGGGATCACTGAAACTAATTTATTGATGAAATACTTGTTTTTGAATTCCATCAGGTCCTTACTGAGTAATTGACCAACTTTTCCCCAAAGTAAAACTCCGAAAGAAAATGGGTTAGGGCCTTTCTATATTAAGATATGTATGATATGTATTGCTCAAGTCAAAGTGAAATTCATAAACATCCTTAAGAATTAAGTATTACGGAAACTCTCTCTTGCCATAAAAGCTTCTCTTTTATCATACAATTTTAATGTTCTCCGAGTGTCATGCGGCATTTAAAACTTACCTATGAGCTTTAAAGCACAGCAGTAAAAAAGCTGAAACTCTTTAGCTTTTCAGTGGGCTTCACTTTTTTTAAATTTGATAATTTTATTAGGTATGCTTTGCAGATTTTAAGTTAGTTTAAGTTTTAAGCAGTTAATTAGAACTATTTTAATATTTTCAAGATTTGAATATGCTATTGAAAGTCAAATGTCTCTAGTACTTAGAATACGAATATACATACATATGTAAATTTGAGAAAAGAAATTTAGCTATATTTTTGATTTTTAAATTTTAAAACTTCATCAGAAATAACACTATTTATGTGTGATTATTGGTCGGGTTTGGTGAGAGCCCACCTTTGCGTGGCGACGGTGTAGCTGGCTTAAGTGGTGACTTTTTCAAATTAACAAAGCTTAGCTCATTGTCTGGTGATGGTGAAGATGTTGCGCCCGAATTGCGTCTCGACGAAGTCGGTCGTACATTTGTGTCTAAATGACGAAAGCTGCGAAACGAGATAGAATAACATGGACAGTCAGTCAGTCAGTCGTGAAATTGTGACTTCTCTGAATCTTTTTCGGAATTCTGTCTTCGATATTTACTGGTAACGGTACTTAGTACAATTACTAACATAAATATGCAATAAAGCTTTATACCTGAATTCCGAAAAAAAACTCGTATAGAAGTAAAGTGTGATCAATTTTATGAATGATTGTACTTTCATATGTACATATGTGTGTGTATGTGAATTTTTGTAAATTTTTTTTTGCAATGAAAAAGTGCTCACCGCAACGAAACATTACTTTTTTGTCCCCCTTCATCATTGTTGTTGTTACTATTGAAGAGGAATGCCAATGGCCAGGAAATCCACGAGTTGCGTTCTGTCGATGTTTGTGTTCTGATAGTAGGATTTGTGCTATGACCCACCACTGGTGATGCAACATCCGCTGACAAATTTGGTGTGCCAGCCTTATTGATGGCCGGATTGTAAATTTTAGGATCACTGACCATGCGTACGAAAAACGAGCGCTTCCTCGCCAACGTATCCTCCTTCTTGCGATTGATGATCTCTGATAGTTCGTCGTGCTGTTCCTTTTCAAGCAATTCATTAGCAAAATCGACTATGGTCTCCCAGGCGTAATCGATATCTTCTTCGGTGGCATTTTGTGCCACTGCACAGAATCGTATGATATATTTATCGTTAACGCTAGCAGGTACCATATGCAATTTGCCGGATTCATTAATGTTACTTAGGAGTTTCTCATTTAATTTGTCGTTGCCTTTCAAGCGAAAGCAAACCAACCCAAGCTAAAAGCAGAGCATGTTCAAGTAAAAAAGAATCAAAGGAAATACGTAAATACATATTTATAATAGGAAATATGGCTATAAATCACAGGTATGTGGATATATAAAATGCAAAAGGTATGGTGGGTAGTTCAAGAGCCATCTGCATTTGGGATGATCTAACTTTGTTCGTTATGAATCATTGCATTAAGTGTTCCCTAAAACTGCGCCTAAACAAATGCCAGCACCATAAAAAAATCAAAGAAGATTCTTTCTAAATGAAGATTATTTATTTCTGTATTTATTTATTTTATTTTTTGCATCAAATGAGTCATGTGCGAAGTGTTTATATGGAATATTGTTAAATGTTCTTAACAAGTGCGGAGTATTGCATTAGGGTTATCCATATGAGCGATAATTTGCAATTGAGATAATTTTTAAATCTTATTTTCTGAAATTCAGAACATTTTAAATATATATATGTACTTTAGGGTGCCTCACCAAAATAGTTCGGAGTTTCGCCGGAATCAATAAATATGTATATTATATTTTAAGGCTTCTGTCAAAATGGACCGATTTGAAAATATTTCCAAAAAAAGGAATCGATTAAGCGGTGTCTGTCCGATGTTGAGATATCCTATGGAAACATGGTGTGTGTACTTCTTTTCAGCGTAGGACGGATGGTATTGAAAATGGGCAAAATCGGACGATAACGACGCCTGCCTCTCATATAACGGTAGTTTTCAGAAATACAAACACTGCGATATTTTAGTTACTACTGAAGCTGATTCACTCAAAATTGATATTTACAATAATTTTTAGGCGGAAAATAAGAATATTATAAATTTTTGGGAAATGGGCGACGCTAATTTGGTACAAAAGTGATACTAACAACATTATTATGGAATTTTGCAAAATGGGCGTGATGCCGCCCACATAACGTTCTATCGAAAATGTTTGAAATATACGTAAAACCACCCCTGTTTACCACGTGGTGGTAATTTTCGGAAAGGTGAAAGACTGTATTGTATACATGCGCCGGGTATTGAATGTTCGGCTCCGCCCGAAACTTAGACTTTTTTGCTTTGTTTTTTAGTAAAATACGTGTTTAAAAATAATTTTTGCAATAAAGTTTAAAAGGCCTACATAAAAATGTTAAAAAATTTTATCAACGGTATCAAAATAATAAGATTTTTTGAGGTATTTTCCAATCGATCCAGCTCACGCAAGTGCTAATATTTTCCCGAAATACGCTGAAGGAAGTCTTAATATATAACTTTATTTATTCTAATTAATAACAACTGATTAAAGTTATAAATTACTTGCTGCCAGGGTTATCTCCTAAAAAATGTAATTAGTTTTAAAATTCCGATGAAAAAACAGTACCGACGTCTTTTTTTTTGTAGAGTGATGCACTCTAATGTCCACACATATTGTATGTATGAACTATTTTCAGCAATATTAAAGGGGTTTTATTAAAAAAAAATTTATTTTTGGCTTCCTTTTTTCCGTATACATTTTGGATTCACAGTATGCTTTTATTGTCTAGCATTATATCTTGCCCTAGAAATAGAGTCTTTGTTTTAAGTTCTCTGGTGAGTTGAAAGAAAATAAATTCTGCCAGGTTAGGTTAGATTGCAGTGGGCGATCTGCGCTAGAGTGAGACGCTCTCTGCGCGGTGATATCGATTCAGCGGTACCCTTTGTCGCCAACCCATCATCCATTCCGAATATCACCGTGGTCCCTTGTAAGACAAATTGGAAAATATTCCAGTCTCGAAGCCCAAACTTGAGTTGCATTGCCAAAACAAAGGATGTGGGCCCGACAATCTTCTAAAAAAAAACCCTCAGGGCTCGGAACCGACGTTTAGAAAAAAAAAAATATACATGACTGTCTTTTTAGCTTCCCCTTGGATCCGTAAATACAACAAAACATCAAGAGTCGCTCCTGGTGTTATGGCTCCCATAATGCCTATATACACAATTCTTTACAATTCGTTTAAGATACAAACCATGGTATTGACCATGGTACTACACCAACATACTGCAGAAGAAACGTGGCAATCGGTCTGCTTAAAGCTGTGGATACATAATTTACCATAGCCGGCCTCAGAATCCAAGTTTTTAGTGCTCGATTACTTTCAGCTCACAATCAGCTACCTATCTACGGTTCTCCTTACTTTGTTGAGGAAACGGAACTAAGGATTAGAAGTTAAGACCTTTCAACTTTCCTTTTTGCGTAAGCAAAACTCGCTTTTTCTTGCTGGGACTGACAGCAAGACATATGTATATGTAAAAGATTGAGTTAATCTAAATGTCGATGGTCTTCTGCAATAACGACACAATTCAGTCGTGTTAATTCATTCGTCTTTCTCCAAAATCACGAAAGGATGTTTGGCTTTCATATGGCGATTCAAATCTCCATGAGAGCCACCAAAAATGCTTATGAAAATTCGGCAATGCCTGCATTTCATTTTCTTTTCATAAATTTTGCCTTCGAAATGCGACCAAATTGCATTTCGCTTTAGAATCTGAAAGCGAAAGTCTTTTGTTAAATGACAAATACCAAAAACGCAACTCAATTATTTACTCTTTTACACCAATTGCACTAAACGATTTAAAACATTGGAAATTCAATGAAATAAAATGTCCAATTCCAATCATTTGTTTCTTTATGCTCTTACAATGAAGAACGAGATGCCATATGTGTTAAAATTACATTTGCATTTTTACTGGAGTGTTGCCAAAGAAAATTTTAATTCGCTTTAATGAACAAACTAATGAACTAGCTCAATTAAAAGAGCTGGCTCTTTCGCTCTTTAGTTCAATAGACATCCCTGAGCGGCCTGCCTGGCGCTGGCGCAGAAACCTCATCCATATAATTTTGGATGTGCTCCAGGTTTAGTTTTCCCTTAATAGGGTCATAGTAAAATAATAAATAAGTGTACCAATTAACTGACGTCTTCGTATTTGAAAGCAAATTTTGATTTTGTTATTATCTTTTCTTCCATTTCTGGTATTCGCCTTTTTCAATTCTGACCCCTGGTTTTGTTGCATACCTCTGTCCCATTTGGGCTTAGATCCTCAACCTTCCGGACTGAAAAAAACATCAGTACTGCAACGCTGTGAGTGCTTTTGCACAATCGGCAAGAATTTATTTTCGTTAATTTTTTATTCAAATCAAAAAAATACATACATAACCCAAAAGGGTTAAAGTGAAAGTCAAATCAAAGAAAATTTTGGGATAATAAATTACCAAATAAGAGTACCGAAATAGAATATCATTGCTATCTGGCACACTTTATATTATTTCACTATGAATAGGAATGCACTACCAAACACCACAAGAGAGGCGAGAGTACACTGCCCTGAGGCATTCTCTTCCAACCTCTGTCCCGGTACATGATCCATAGTCTACCTTCCGAACAGCCAATAATTCTCAATGCTTTTGAATAGTCACACCGTTGGCGAGGATTTTTTTTGTAATATTCAGTAGTTGTACTACTACTTTTATGAGCGCAACTGTACGTTGGTTTGTGTTAGACGCAAAAAATACAGCAAAAAAGCAATGGTATTATTCGAATCTCACATAATTATTTTGTTTAACAAGTACTTGTCAGCTCGTGTCACTGTCCTCTGCGTATTACCCACCAACAAACAGCACGTCCAACATTCAATGCTCACTTGCGTCAAGTGGCCAGCGCTACTTTATTGCCTTCATATTTTATCAATTTAAATCAACACCGAATTATTATTTATTTTTTTTCATTGCGCCGAAGTGAAGTTTTTTGTGCAATATATGGACATGTCATTATGTGCGTAGATATGTATGTATATGTTTACATATATAATAGATGAAATCGGCCAAATAGTCAGGCAGTAGGTTAGGCAGTCAGTCAGTCAATCAGTTTAAGTAATAACAAGCCAATCGATCAGTCGAAACAATCCATCAAAAAGTGTTTGCGCATACAATGTTAATTGAATACAAAAAGGTAGTCAGAGAAGTGAATGCAACTTTAATTTTAAAATAGAAAACAGCCGAAATAATTTAAAAATAAAACACTTCAATCGCATTGCGGGGATGTTGCTGGACCAAATGCACGTACACATGTACGTCAGCCAGACATGAAGGCGGGTTTGGTTTATATCTCTATATATACTTTTTGGGTTGTGTTGTTCAATCCCTGCAGAAAATCGAGAAATAGTTCCCCTAGGATTCAAGTATTCTAAAGTTTACGAAAACAGTTGAGGCGATAAGGTAATGCAATAATTCGCCGATTGGTAGGAATAGTCCGAAAACGGAAATAAATGAGCTTCCTATCGACTTTTTTGATTTTGAAAGTTATATTTTGAAAGTGAATGTTGAATATTCGTGTACATAGGTTAATCAGAAAGCAGTTAGTCGACGCAGCACTGGTTCGTTGGTGGTAAAGGTGTACAGAATAGTAGAGCTAATAGAGTAATTGGATTCAGTTCTTTTTCCTACAGGTATGTTTTTAAACGTGCCGAACCAATGTATGAATGAGGACTCAAACATGCAATATTATCAAGATGTATGTACATGTGCCGGTACATATGTAAAAAACTGCCAAATGTGCATACACTCGTCTACCTTAATGGATATTTCAACGATTGAATCGCTTAAGAAAAAGTTTTACCACTCACGCAAAACAGCAAGAAATCTTAAACGAATAAGCACGTTCAAATTAAGACGGATCAATTGTTATGCGAAAAAAATTAAATATTCACTTTAAAAGTTCCAACCAAAGTGGAATTCAACCCAAACGCATAAAAACATATCGTTTCTTGTATGATAAATTTAATCGTTTTACAACTGAGTATATGGTCACCTGAAATGCAAAAAGACGTAACAAACAACATCGTTGTAATGCAAAAAGTCATAATTAATAAAAAATTCAAAATTCACTTTTTGATTTATAAAAAAAAAATTTGAAAAAAAAAATTTAAATATTAGTCACGACTTTTTCCATTTCTTCATTTACGATGTTGTTACGTCTTTTTGCATTTAGGTGACGATATGTAAAAGTCACCCCTCCTAATGTTAACAAATGGGTGTTGTCGGTATTGTAAAAAGTTTTTGCCGGGTTTTCCTTGTGCAACTTTTTTTACTTTGTTTTTTTTTTTCATTCAACGCACATGCATATTTCAATCGTTTGAACTCCGCGTTTAAGATATTTCTATTATTATATTATTTTTTTCTTCACTTGAACTTTTATTATTTTTATTTTGTAAATACCCCAATGGTTTCATCCGTTTTCAATTGTCAATTGTTTTTGTTTTGTTTTGATTTGTAGGGAATTGTGATTTGCTTTGTTTTGTTTTGTTTTTGTTCGTCACTCACCTTGACTTGATTACAAATCTCAAAGCGTTTGTCTTTCAGCACATGTTGTTCGAAACGTTTGGCCAATTCGATGTGACGTCGTATATAATTCTGCAATCCCGAAATTCCATATGAACGCAAAACAAACCTATTGAAAATATAAATAAATTATAAAAAAAGATTTTATAAAAAAAAACATAACTATTATATATGTACTAAATATGTATGTATGTGTAGTCATGAGCTAAATTCCAAAGCTTAATTCTGAGTTTTCTTCTATGCATTTCATAATATATTTGGATTCAAAAATGTATGCAATAAATTAAAACTTTGCATCCATTTCGATAGTTTTGGAAAACTGCTCGTTGTTACTCGATAATTTTATCAACTGGGAACGTCCTTTTCAGCTTACTTTTGTTAGTCTTATCAGCAGCTGATTGGTGGTTTTTTCCTATACAAAAAATAAATTCTAATAAAAAATGATTTTTACTCAATCATATCGCTCATTTACTTCAGAAACATGGTAAAATAATTATTGTCTATTAATATTTTCTACTTAGTTTGCACTTGTAATTTAGGTATATATATGCTTAGCGTTCACAGAGGTTTTGCAAAAAAAAAAAAAAAAAAAATCGATCGATTTGCAGAAGACCCTCGAAGACTGTTGTTTAAAAACAATAAAAAATCAAGATTTTGGTGAATAGACGAAGTCGCATTTTAAAATTTGTATGATATTAATGTAATTAACAAATTTTTATTTTTGCTCTTCAATAACTTTATAATAAACTTCATGTAATTTCAATTCCTCTCCTCTGTAGGGCTCCGTACAGCTCAGTTGTTACAATAAAAAGAAAAAAATTAATGAGGAAAATTGTTATAAATTTTGTAATAAATAACTTATATTTTAACATTTCTAATATAATATACATTACAAATAATTGGAAAAAACATTTCGTTATCAATTTTCGACTACTAATGGCAGACATAATAATAATAGATCTGCGCTTACACATTTGCTAGTGTCACACGAAGGAGAGGGACCGACTCCGAACGGAGGTTTGCTATTGCCTGCCGAGGGGTGACCGCTGTTGAGAAAAAACAGTTTTTCTACTTTTTTTTTGCAATGGATGCTTTGTTTGACCAGGGAAAGCGGACACTGCTTACCAGTACACCAAAGCTTAATCTTGTTTCATTTCAAAAATCTGCTAAAAATTAGAGGAGTCTCTGCATTGACCTTCATTAAAAAACCAGGACAATTTGTCTAAATTAGGACAAATTCTAGAAAACCAGAACGTCTGGCAGCCCTAAGCTAGCCACAGCAGGTCGACTGATTTGCATATCTACGCTGTACTATTTTGCTCTCTCTGTTTGCTAAGACAGAAATAATAACGGAATATGTAGAAGCTGTAGAAAGCTAAGAAGATATACATATGTAGAATCCATTTAGCATCTCTTATGCATGGGCCCCGCACTTCGGAGAAAGCGCCTCCAATAGAGGGTACAGAAGGAACTGCGGATGTTTTAAAGACAAATGGGGATAGGCAAAGGGAAACCCTATCCTGGACGTCATATTGGACTCATGCGACTAATCTAATCTTACCCAAAAAAGAAAGTATAGCACACAAGTTTTGAATATCCCAACAATTAAGCGGATGTACCTACAAATGATTTTTTAAAGGAAATTAGTTAAATGTCGATGCATTTTTCCATGAGCTCTTGCATACGGTGTATGATAATCATCATACGCTCATAGGCTCAGCAATTTCTCGTAATAATTTCTGCTTTCTTCCGCTGTCGTGCAGATATTAATTGTCATCAATGTACATATCGATGGCTGAGTGGAAGATCGACCTATCTCGGCTGCCAGTTCGAAAACGCTCTATCTCAAAAAACTTTTCAAGAACGCCCTACTTCAGAATTTTATTGAAAAACACCCTATCTCAAAATTCGGTTCAAAAACGCCCTATCTCACTTCAAAATGTATTGAAAATATGCTGATATAGGGCATTTTTGAATCGGCAGCTGAGATAGGGCGTTTTTGAAACGAATTCTGAAATAGGGCGTTCTTGAAAAGTTTTTTGAGATAGAGCGTTTTCGAACTGGCTGCCGAGATAGGTCGATCTTCTACTCAGCCATCGATATGTAGTTATAAATGTATGTATGTATGTGCTATTACGTAATTTTCAGTAAAGTACATATTTACATATAAAAAACTGAAAAAACACTATTTTTTTTTGTCGAAAGTCCCGGTCGAAATTTAATAAATAATTACTGCTTTGCACACACATATGTATACATCTATGCCTTTATTAAGCATTTGCCGAATCACAAAAACCTTAACAACTCTTTATACATATTGCCATACATACCACAATTTCAATGAACGAAAACGCCGACTGAGTGGAACTCCCCAATGACGGTAGTCAATTGCTGCATCATCATAGCAATGCTTAAGATACAATGGATCCACGACAAGTGCTGATGTAAGGCGGATTCGATCGCGCACCCAAAATGTTGAACAGTCGAAATTTGTTAATAGCCATTTATTGGGATTCGTATTGAATGAATCAGCATATTCGATGCCCTGTCAACGACGCCAAAGATGGCATTAGTTTTTGTATGGTTGAAAAAAGAAAAGCAAAAAGCGTGACCATTAACAATTTACGCCAGTATGGTATGCACCTTGGTTGCTTAAAACACAATTCTTGGAAATTTGCTTTGTCTAAAATTTATGGTACATATTTATTTCCGCACTCACTCACCTTTAGTAGCGGCTTCAATTCGGGACAGATGAAAGAGTTGCCGGCATAGGCAGCGTCCACGTGCAACCAAATACCTGGAAACTTTTGTATTTCCTTGCCAATCTCCTCCAAGTTGTCAAAAGAGCACGAGCCGGTAGTGCCCAGTGTAGTGGAAACGAAGAATGGCACCAAACCTTGTTTTTCATCCTCCTCCATGGCCTGTTGGTGGTAGCAAAAAATATAAATGAATTAAAAAAAGTCCATATTGCAGTAATCTTAAATTAAGTTTAAGGCACTGGAAGGCCCACCTCACTCAATGTGCGGCCGCGCAAGCTGGCATTTTCATCCGGCTCTAAAATACGCAATTTCACGAAGCATATCATTGCAGCCTTCTCAACGCAACTATGCGCCTCCTTCGAGCAGTAGGCAATCAATTTACAGAGTAGGTGACTCTCCTCGCTGAAAGGATGTTGTGCCATTAGACGCTTGAGCGCCTGAGCGCGTGCCGCCAACATGCTGACCAATACGCATTCGGAAGCGGAAGTCTGTATGCAAGAAGGGTGGGCAATTGAAATTTGCAAATCAAATTAAAATATTTGCAACTGTAGCTGCATAATAACTTGTTTTACTTTTACTATCGTTTTTCACCTGTATAACGCCGCCACCGGTGCTACCCTCCTTTAACGCTAGAAAGTGATCTGGTAATCCGATGGCTTTGCCTTGAAAAATATTTAATTTCAAAAAAACATAAGAAAGAAATAAGCACACAACTAACATTTGGTGGGCTTTCTTTATATGAATATGTATGGTTTACATCACCGGTCGTAACATACCCAACCAATCCAATACAATAGTCTCGAGCTCCGTACATGCCGGACTTGCTGCCCACGAGAAGCCAATACAACCGATGCCATCGCCCAGCATATCACCCAAAATCGATTCATAAGCATTGCCCGCCGGAAAGTAAGCATGAAATCGCGGATGCTGCCAGTGTGTGACACCAGGCATTATTTTATCTTCAACATCTTTCATTATCTTATTCCAATCCTCGGGCTCGTATGGCGCCTCAGCTGTTTGCAAGCGCGTGTGTTGTGTGCAAAGTAAATTAACATTTAATTATGTAAAAAAAAATGTAAGTATTTGTACATCGAGATAGATATACATACATATGTACTTCTATAAGCCTATAACATTTTATGAACATACATACATACATTCTGTGCATGGTTGCATTTTTTACATACTTATGCTATAAAATATGTATAGCTGAGGCTGAGTAAAAAAAAACACACAAATCAATTAATAATCGTTTTCAAGAGAGCTTCTTTCTACATACATACAAAATTTCGCACTGGTGTAAATACATATACTGTCAGAAAAAACTATTGGCCCAGAGAATTTTTCCGCTAATGTTTTATAAAAATATTGAATATAGTTGTTACTACAATAAAAAACAGATTTGTAGTCCATTAAATTTTAGTTTTTTGCAGTATTTTTATAAAAAAATTAGCGGAAAAAAATAAAATAAAAAATGGTACCTACATTGCAAAAAAAATTTATTTGCCAATACTTTTTCCCAGCACTGTATGTATGTACATCTGTATACCAGCAGTTCTTAAGTTTTCCGAATGTACATTCCAAATTAAATTGAGACGTGTTGGTATTAAAAAAAAAGAAAAATTGGACGTGAATGAGGTTTTTTTTGCACAGAAATAAAAATAGTGGGAAAATACCTTTTTTTCAAAGAAGTTCTTTAAGAAACAATTTTTGTTCATTAAAAACTCCATTTTGGAAGTATTTTCCGAAATATTTTGGTGGACGTCTTCAAATGTAATAAATTTTGTAATCACGGCGGAAAACCGCGACTTTTTTTTGGTGAAGCAGTCTAATGTACATATCTGTGTTCGTATGGAAAAGTAGCTTATGTCGAAAGGCCGGCTTTAGTATAATGCGGCATTCCCTTTATTTTTTAAACGACAAGGAATTTTTTGATGAGACTTAAAAAGAATATTGACTTGTTAGTATCGGAACTATTTCTTGCACGTTTATTTGCTAAAACGGCTTAGCGCCCGTAAGTCATTCGCAATCGTATGCTGCGATTTATACTAAAGCCAGCCTTTCGACATAAGCTACTTTTCCATACGAACACAGATATTTTAGTTTTCAACAGACTGAAATGTGAAACGCTTTTTTGAAAGTCGAGAAAAATTCACAGGAACACTTTTCAACAAAGAGGAGACATACGCGAGCAATAGGACATTTCCTGCTCATTGCATACCTTTGCTAAAGAAGTAATCGTGCGACAAGGAACGTCATGTTCCAGCGGAGGAAAGAATGCCGTCTACAAGGTTATACTGCGATCAAAAGCTACGTGAGGAAGTTAAAAGAGCAAACGAAGTCTTTTTTACAGTACTTAAAAGACAAAAGGGAAAAATATGCAAGTGAAAAAATGAGGTGTTTGACAACTAGAAAAATACTGGGAAACTCTATCGGAAAATCAGACTCTACCCGGATTCAAAAGTGAAGCGGACAACGTCCGTCAGACATTAATAACAAACTTTCCACCGGCACATTTATATGACAAATTCTTGGCTAAATAGTTGTAATTTTGCCAGGTTAAATACGCTGCTGAAAAATCTTCCGAATAATTTACGGAAACTAAACTTATACCATTCCTTTATTCGGTCTACATAATAAACTTTCCGTAAGAATTTCAGAGAGAAACATATGAGGTGAAGGTGCCACATACATACCTAGGCCTAGGATCGACATCAATCTACACAGATGTTTCTTAGCTAAACAGCAGGGCAGCTTCACTCCAGTGAACTCTCTCTAAATCCCACTTTTTCAGGCAGAACTAACCGCTCTAAAGGAGTAGTCCCCATTCTCGCAGCAAGACTGCAGAGTTCATAGGGACTATCAAACAGGTGACATCGAAACGTTTTTTAAATGTTGTATGGGTTCTAGAACATACGGGCATCCCTGTTAACTGCATGGCTGACGAGTTGGCAGAAAAAGGGTGAGAAATATCCATGGTGAATACTGCCAAGGAAATGGGTATACCTCGTAGCCTCCTGCAAACAAAATAAAAAAGTTGAGTCAACACTATCTAAAGCTATCATACAGATCGACCGTTCCTCCTCTCTAAGATTAGTACTTTAGTGTTATAACAGCACATTGCCTTATGGGCACACATGGTGAGCAGCTCTACAGAGTGGTAAACGCATTGAAATGACCACTCGATAATGCGTAGTTATTTCGCGGCTAAAGACCAACAAATTTACTGGAGTTGACGCCATCTGAAGTGTCCATATATCGCGGGATCAGCCTTCTGAAATGTAGCCAGTTCGCTTGGTTAGTGCTCTTTTGAACTTCCCTCGTAGTCAACCAACATCTGTTAATACGTATACTAATATCAAATTTTGAGCAAGTAACATCATTTAGTTTATGTTGGCCAGCTATTGAAAGCAGGCAATCTCGTAAATTTTGTCGAAAATTGTTCAACAACAAAAGGGCAGTCGTATGATTACTTCAAAGAGGTATTTCGTTACCTTAATTCACCAAGGCCATAACCAACACTTTTTTTTCGAAACTGCGTTTTTCACAGATTTTCGTTGGATGCATTTAAATACACCTTCAGTAAAAATTTTAAAGTGTTAGCACCAAAAACAACAGAGTTACATGCCCACTTATTTTTGATACTATTTTGATAATGTTTTTTGCTTCTCCTGTAAAATAACAAAAATTCTTGGTTAGGGCCTTTGTCAATTAAGGTGACGATTTGGTGAATTAGGCTACGAATTGCCATGGTATTCCATATATATTCCAGGTATAAGCTATGACTATTTTCTGTTTCCAAAACTGAATCAGTTTGCCGAAAGGTAAAATATTTGAGTCGAGTGAAAAGATCTTCACTGAGACATGCGCTTATTTTAAGGACCTTGGAGGATAAAAGGAAATTAAGGAAAAAATACTGATTGTAATTTAGAGAATGGAATTTTTACCCGACAGATCAACTATTAACAACACTCGCGAAATATAAGAAACGAGCCGTAAAATAACAATCGACACACACCTTCTCTTTATCGACTTTAACGATTAAGATAACGAGCTATCAATTTGATATCGCCGCGACAATAATACGTCTGTTGACTAGAAATAGCTACTACATCAGGTTGCAGACAGTGCAAAGCGTTCCATCTTACAAGACTTTTTCAAAAAGTTCTTTTTGGTAATACAACTTCTTTGAATAGCAACGTCATTCAAAGGCAGACGAGAAACTGTATGTTTCAAGGCAACCAAAGTCGAATAGCAGAAAAAAATCACAGTTGGCGAGACGGTGCGTGTCTAGTGTAAAGTAAAGTTTTAACGGTGTAACAAGTTTTTATAAGCGTTTTATCCTTAGGGAAGCTGGATTAAAAAAGGTCTTGAAACTCTGATCATTTCATACGAAATAAAAAAAATAACTAAAATCTAGCAAAGAATGCCCAGCGCTGTGCCCCAGGAAGTTTATCTAGCATGCTTTGGTATCTATTTATACAAAAACGCCGCAATTGCCGCCACAAGCCTACCATAGACCAAAAACAAAAAAGGAATACAAAATATCATAGCTGTCATTTATGGCTGTTAAAAGTGCACACGCTTAACTAAATCCATATGCATTCACAAATCAGATCAAGTTAGTCAGTTATGTATTTTTAGCCACAGGTTATTTATAGCCCAGTCGAAATCAATAATTGTTTACTATGTGGTTAAAATTAAATCAACCAAAGGCATTTGTGTTGCGAAATAGCTTTTGCAGGAATCAATAAACAAATAAAATACTTGATAATTTTTGCGTAAACACAACTCAAAGCCATTCAAATTCAAAATGATGCCAAAGTCAAATATTTGTGTTTAATAAAATTAACTTATTCCATAAAGCAAATATTGGGTAATTTGAAAAGATTCCGCGGATTTTTGGGTAAATTTTTGAAAATTAATTTTAATCAAATACATATTGGCCACTGTTATCTATGACCATTTTCCATTTTTGGGATAGCCTCATGATTTCATCGGTGTAGAACTTCTGGGTTTATCGGCGAAAAACTTGGCCAAGTGATTTTCATTAATAAAGTTTTGCAGAGACAGAAACAAATGGAATGGTGCATTAAAGCTTCCCAATCAAGTTCCGTTTATTTTTTCCGAGTCAGATGTTTGAGGGCTGATGGAACACAATTCGCTCTTTCTAGACGATGCCAAGCTACCAGGTTGTTCATATTTACTGCCTTCGCTATCTCTTGATGCGGGCCTTGCTCAACAATTTGCATTATTTCAGTTACTTTTCCAATGACTGGCCGAACAGAGCGGAGTGCATTTTTGTCATCGAAATTTCCGCAACGAACTTACTTAACAAACTTACCGGCATCACATAGCGTATTACATCAGGTATTTCACTAATTTTCAAATCAATATAACATTTTGCGCGCGACGAATTACAGAATTGTCTTTACTAAAGAAGTAGCCTGAAATGTCACCTTTCAAAGACACCGCGCAATTGGATTAGTGTTGCCACATGTATGGGTGATAAAAATCTGCAGAGACTTTTCATATGACCCGTTACTAGTAAACACTTTTAGACGTCTAAGTAAAAAGGTAGGTGTGTGTATACAAATTGCTCATATGCTGGAAGAACGTCATAATCCAAACACTAAATTGGTACATTCTGAGTTAAGAACGCAATAATAACTGCAAGCACTTTTCAGGTTATGTAAAAAAATACAGAACGATATATGCATTGCATAGGATTTTACGATTACATTCAATACATAAATAAGAACATATACTTGCTGCTAATGTTTTCTGTTGCTAAAGAAAAATAATTGGCTTGAAATTTGATATCCGTTATCACGGCTTTTTATAAGCTTTATTATGTTGCACCTGTGTGTAATCAAATTTTGCAATCAACATTTTCAAAAGGGAAAGAAAATACAACCACAAAAAATTTATATATTAGGTGGAACGGTGGGCGATTTTTCTTTTTTTACTTACCTTTAATAAAAGTTTGTCTTAAAAAATTTTGTTTTAAGTTACTTGTTTTGTTTTAATATGACGTTGTTCCAGCAAACCGGCTATATTTATTTATATATGTACATTCAGTTGAAAATTCCAAATTCTTAAAAAATAATCTCAAACTTACAGGGTATTAAATGTCTCAGATAACCGGGTTCGACGCTGGGTGTGACGCGTCGGTCCTTTAGCGTTTCCATATATTTGCAAATATATTCCACCATCTCGTTGCCACGCTTACGAAACGTTTGGCTATCCATGATTGCTTTCTGATAACGTTTATGAGCAGTCCAAGCTTGAGATACATACATACATACATAAGTAAGAACGCATATTAAATTGTGTTTAGAAAAAATGGTTCTCAAGTGTTTAAATTAGATTAATTTTTCGAATATTATTTTTTCTCACGAAGTTTGGATTTTTATTTTTGGAATAATTTTAAATCCTGAAAATAGAGGCTGCGTTTTTATGATTGATTTAAATACTTAGTGATATAAAAAATAACATAATAAAATATCGATTATTCTTGATCGGAAAGATACAATTCATAAAAGAACGGTTAAAGTTGATCGGAAAAATAGAAATCCAATTTTAACGGGTTTATTATAAAGGTCATAACCGTTACGGCCCACAGTGGTCGGGGAGGCCATGTTTTATGCGAAAAAACAGAAAGACTGTTACGATTTTAATAAAACTGTACGACCATAGCATTACTCTCTTGCTGAATTCGAATATGCCATACAAGTTTTAGTTTAACAGTTGACAGCCCTGAAATCAAATGACACGCTGATCACGAATTATATGTCAAATCTTCAACATCTTCCTCAACTTCTGTCTTCTGGTTCGACTCCTATGTCATTGCGGGCTTTAACAATTGCACAAAATACACCACACAAATATTTGCGCAAATAAGATTTTCCGAATTCTTATTCGATTCGTAATTGTACTAATTGGTATTTGCGCAAATATTTGGGTGGAGTATTTTGTGCATATCGACTCTGCCGGGCGTATCTTTTCAACCACACACCCAACCGCATCCACGACATCATTTTCATAATCTTGTTCTATATCGGAATCTTTTTCCAAAGCTTCAAGTATTTCCTCTTCATTATTACAAAGTCAAAAAAGTCTCGTCAGTGGCGGATCCAGCGGGGGCGTTTCAGGGGTTAAACTACGTGCCATTCAGTGGCGGACGCACGGGGGGTGTTTTAATATGGCGCATATGTACATATGTATAGTATGGCGTCTATGTATTAAAACAACCCCCGTGCGTCCGCCACTGAATGACACGTAGTTTAACCCCCAAAACGCCCCCGCTGGATCCGCCACTGGTATTCGTAATCGGAATGCAATCTCAACCATAGTCGATATAGGAAACCCGACAGCTACTAAGGCAAAGAAATTGAAACGTACGTTGGAGAAAGTTGGACTAACAAGAAATATATGTAAATGTGGATCCTGTTTATTTCCCCTCTGAAAGAATTTTAAAAATTCTAGACAAGTTTCTTATGTTTGAAATGCAACCGTGGACACTAACTGGCAGGGAAACTTGCAAGTTCCTACAAATTTGCGTTCTTGCAGAAATTTGCAAGTTTCTCTACTTGTTTAATCAAATTATCGTCGACAAAAATCCAACCATGTGCTACAATCATATGTTTTTCCTAATTGCAATTTCTTGCTGGCAAAATTTTTTCCAGATTGAATGTGCAACTTCTCTCCAAGAACTAGTATTTCTACTTGTGAATTATTTAAATAAAACATGTGAAATTTAGTTGAAACAGTTTAAGCCGTTTTTTGGCCAATTTAGCCGGTTGGTCCAAAAAGTTCTGGCAACACTGATCATGAGTTTCATTTTCCCCGAACCGGTTCACTTTAAACTTTTTGTTTCCATGTATGTATTTACTATGGGCGAAATTCAGGATAAGGCAGATTATGTAAATTACATGTGAAGTCAGCATTTTATAATTATGGAAAATACTAATCAGTTTTGAGTTCGTTGGACATTTCTGAATAAGAATAGCTTTATTTTGACTAATTTATCAGAATAGTTTCTGTTTGTCTGTCACTATTTATAGAACTTTCAGAACTTTATCAGAACTTTCAAATATACCTTATTCGCGAAAAACATGGCTTCTCTGACCATTTTGACCTGGTTTTTATGATGTAAGTAGAGAAATTAAAAGCGTTGGATTTTTTTTTTTTAATTTAAACACCATGCGAATTCCGCGGCCTCCTCGACGTCTTGTTAATAGTCAGAAATTCAAATCGAAAAAATTTTAATAGATTTAGTACTTTTTATTTGCAAAACTGGCACAGAAGTTGTGATTGTTTCAGGCTTTTTTTTTTGTTTATAATAACTTTGTTTTAACTGTTTTCGCTGTTTAACCTATTTAATATATATATTTTTATTTGTTAGCAAGAATCTGCCACACCTATGTTTAAAATATGTATCTACGTCGACAACAATTTTTTCTAAGAATTCTTTTGCCAAATAATTATATTTATATTTCGTTGAAAATCGCTTATTTACTCTCTTCATTACATTTTGTTTTAACTATTTAGTGCGAAGTGACTTGTGTCTTAAATAAAACGCAAATATTTTTAATGTTGTTTACATACTAACTTTTATGTAGTAGGTATGACATTTTTGGCAAAAGGTTTTTAAATTTTACCTGTTGAATATTTGCTGCTCGACAGACTTTCGAGTTATATGTATGTTTATGTCTGTTTGTTTGTATGTATGTATATACACAGAGAAGTGAATAAGAAAGATGATATATGTAGCGTAAAAACCTGTTTAAGGCAAAGTATTGTTCTTGGTTATTTGTATATATACTTAGGATATTAACGATGCGATTTAGCGATTTCACGCCAATTGAGAGAGGCCCTGTTTTTTATACTTTTTTTGTCCAGCCGTTTTCGAGCTATCGATTTTCGAGAAAAAAATGTCCTAATGGCGCCGATTCACACCATTTTATTTTTGGAAATTTCTAATTTTTCAATTTTCAAAGCAATTGGAAAAAAATTTCAAACCGTATTTCTGTAAAATTTTTAATATAAAATGTTGATTTCCCGAATTCCAAAAAATAAGCACTGATCGATTTTTTTGGATATTTTTTCTAAAAAACTGTCAGTCCTTTCCGCAACTTTTAAGCCAAATCCGATAATGGGATCTATTTGTTTTCGAATTTTTAAGTTAATGAAAAATTATCACATTTTGTCCAACTCAACGCCAGGAACTCTGACTGCGTCAAATTAACCCCATTAATCAAAAAGATAAAAATACTTCATTGCAGAGGAAGAAATTCTCTACATAATTTCTGTGGTAAGCATTACTTTCGCGTAATCGATATTTTTTATCAATTAATCATACTAACACCACCTTTTTGGTAAAGACTTCAGGCAAAAGGATTATACTTTTTCTATGCCCATAACTGTGCGCTTGAATTCGCTTCTTCACCAATTTTAATGCGGTTCTTGTCAGTTTTTAAGTTAATTTTAAAGTTGAAAATAACCGTCTTCTTGCATGGCGCAATAAACAGCTTTCTCGCTTTATTTTCTATCACTCGGCTATCTAAAATACAGAATTCTAAAAGAAAATATTCAAATAAGATAGTGTCAAATCAATCAAAAATCTTTCTTCTCGCTCTTATTACTTCACCTGGTATAATTTTACCATGCACCCAGAAAAAATACAGCTAAACATATTTGGTAAGTATAACCAAATCATGTGTTGGGATAAATATATTTAGCAGATTTTTTTTCTACACTCAGAAAAAAGTCAGCCAAATATATTCCTCTCAACACATGATTTGGTAACTATAAACAAATAATGTAACTATAACCAAATCATGTGTTGATAAAAACATATTTAGTTGACGTAACTAAACTCTTTTCTCAGTGTAGGTGTGGTTATCTTGAATGTAATTTTCGCATTGCAAATGCCGTTTTTATTTTCAATGTATGAAAAAAAAACGTTCGTAAAAAAATCCAATGCAAATATGTGCTCAAGTTTAGAATTTCTTGATGAGTTTTCTACAACGTCTACCACTTGATGAAAATACAGCGGCTCCGCTGGCTTGGCCATGTCGTTCGAATGGACACCGACGCTCCAGCTCTGAAAGTATTCAACTCGGAACCCGCTGGTGGTAGCAGAGGAAGAGGGATGCCCCCACTGCGATGGAAAGATCAGGTGGAGAAGGACTTGGCTTCACTTGGCGTTTCCAATTGGCGTCAGTTGGCACAGAGGAGAAACGACTGGCGTTCTTTGCTGAACTCGGCCAAAATCGCTTAGGCGGTTACAGCGCCAAAAAAGAAGAAGAAGAAACTACTTCATGCAAAATATGCCTTGCAAATAGATATTAATGTTGCATACTGTACGTGCGAAAGCATGCTAATCAATTGCTTAATTTATTTTAAGGCAATTACAGCTTTGTATGTAAACAGTAAATTCAATTATCCGAATATACAGTGACTAAAACAAGTGTTCACATGTTGATAATTTCTTTTGTAATTTTTGACCGACTTCACAAAGAGGAGAAGGTTATCAATTCGTCGGAATATTTTTTAACCGACTTCACAAAAAGGAGAAGGTTATCCGTTCGTCGGAATATATATATACATATATATATATATATATATATTTTATGTATGTTACCGCATAACTTTGGACCACGTTAACCGATTTCTATAATTCTTTTTTTTTTTTAAGGAAAGGTGTTACCTCTCAGGTGATCCCATACTAATTTAGATTCAATCCGATCATTGGATCACGATGAAATTAACGATAATCTTAAATTTGTATATGAGAATAAAAGTCAGTTTTGTTTTTCGCTTAAAAATTACTTGTTTTATAAAAATATTGTTTAAGCTTTAACTAAAACTTTATAAATCAATGTTTAAAACTTTAGAAATAATCAACAAATTTTCATAAAAATTTGGAACTTTTTTACTTGAATTTTTAAAATTTTTTTTTTGTATACACAGTTTATTTAGAGATTTTGATTTAACATAAAAATATCGGTGATTATTGGTGAAAACACGTTTTAAAACATTTTTATGAGTATTTTTACATAGATTTTGTGTTTTAAGTGGCTGACAATAATTTTGGTTATCGTTGTTGTAACAGCATGAAAATTCCCCAAAGAGTTTTCAGGGAATCAGCGGGAATGACTATCGATCTGGATCGCTTACCACTTATCATTTGTTTTCCAGCGTATAAGCATGGCGTAGAGACCCGCTTAAAAAAACTACTTTTTTCATTCCCTCGTTCTTGGGGGATCTTGTGTCATTCGTTCATGCTAAGAGATCGACCTGCGTACTGGAACCAATTTGGATATCTCTTATTCTAAACCTAAGTAGTGTGAAGGTTTGGCTTACAGAAAAATCAAAAGAAAAAAGAAATTGGTGCTGGTATAGTAGGCCCGAGTTGCGGAAAGTCGATACCGATGGGCAGCTCATAAGCATTTTTTCAAGTAGACAGTCTTGCTTTAGTAACACTGAAGTTCTGCAAAAAATTATCAAAGTTGGCATATGATTGATTGTGCGCCCTTAACGCTCTTTGAGCCAAGAACTAAGAGGCTGGCTATCGGGGCATGGGGGCATTCTATTGAAATTACCGTGAATGTTGCCCATAATAATAATAACCCAGTGATAAATGCGTGATACATATTGTAATGTATTTCTCATGGGTTCTCGAATCTATTAGTCTTAACTATGTAATCAGCATTCGAATGTATCCAAAAAGTCCCAAAAATTTCATATTAAATCATATTCATTTCATGGGGGAAAAAAATGCATTTTCGAATGTGAAAAGGGTTGTTTTACTGATTATTTTTTCGATTACTGCACATTACATTTTCTCACTGGGAATAGTATTTTGGCGCTTTCGCTTTTGCTAAGTGTTTGGCCGAGCTTCTCCTCCAATTTGTCTTGTGTGCGTCTTGATGTTGTGACACAAATGGACGTTTACATTGCCTTTGAACGGCCAATATTTTTTATGAGAAACATTTTCAAGGCAGAAATACAATCGGACGTTTGCCACTGCCTGCCGAAGCATGACCGCCGCACATAGGGACGAATCGACAATATAGGACGACAAAAATGGGGTGATCGGCAAGGTTAATTTCTTACTTTTTTGCTCTTTTCCTTTCATTTGCTTGTATTTACTTATTATCGTAACTACCCGCTTCGAGTTGTAATCTCCTTTCTCCAATAGGCATAAATTGCAGTTAGAGCTTGATGGAAATCAACTATAAGACTTGTGCAAAGAAAATTTCCCGAACAATATCACAGCTCCGGAGTGGCCACCGTACTTGACAGATCTGAATCTCTGGGATTACAGTTTTGGTCAGGCCTTGTGCTAAGCCACACAAAAGTTTGACGTGGTTAAAGCAATCAATGTGCCGTAAATGGGCTCTAGTTTCCTTAGAGGAGCTGCGACTTGCGGCCGAAAATTTTACGAATCGTTTAAAGCTCAGTGTTGGTGCCAAGAGAGTTCACTTTGAAGCCGGTTAAAACACAAATTAATAATCCTTAGTGCTAGTGTAATTATAAGTTGTTTCTTAAAATTTCGCCAGAATAACTGCAAAATATGCAAAACCTCTTGCCTCTGATAGAAAATTAAAAACTCTAAAAGTTAATTTGAATTTAAATTAATTTGTACACCTGCAATATTCGATAATGATTGCTATAGCACTGTCTGTAAATGAATATGTTAATTGAAATTTGCTTTTACGATCGAGCCTGTCTGCTCGGGTTTGCACATTTTTTCTCAAATTGTTTTTAAGACAAAATCGCACGATTTTGTTTTCCCCGTTCTGGTAATCGTACGATATCATTTCAATTCACTTGCACAATAAGAAGTACTCGAATTGATTTCAAATAATTTTCTTGATTTAAATTTTAAAATTTCTTTGACAATTTTTTTTCTATGTTATTTTTTTCCTTTATTTTATTTCACACCATTTAATTTTTCGTTTTTTTTCTAATTTTCTTATTTTACTTTAATTCATCTACTTCTATTTTAATTCAGGGTCATTCCATTTGACTCCAGAATATGATCATTTGTGAATTATAACTATGTCGTCGGAACTTATGTAGCTATAACGATATTTTTTAACTTAGACTGATGTATAAAATTAAAAAAAAATTTAAAAATAATTTTTAAGTTCTCTGTAGCTATTATTTGAATGAATGTGGGACACTAAAAATACCTATATTTTTCCTTTGTGCACTCAAATACAAATTTTAGCCAACACGTTTAATTTTCAAGCCAGTGTTTTTGTGTTATAAAAGAAATACTAATGCTTTCGAATTAACTAAAACTTAAGCTGATATAATCTTCAAAGAAATATTTAAAATTGTGACTGGTGTAAAGTAATTATATTTGAAGTAAAAGTCTTCATAAACAAAAATTGCAGTTTCTTATAATTTTTAAAATATTTTTATACAGATTAATGAAATGTAGTCATTTAGCAAGAAGTTACTGCTGAAATCGGAATAATTAAGGCATTTTAAGATTTATGTCATTTTCCTCTTATCAATTACATAGTTGGTTTTTATATTATTCCACTATAATTTTCTAATTAAATTTCTTTATTGTAATAATATTTTTTTTTAGTTTTACTTGATATAATTTTATTTTTTTGATTTTATTTTACTTTATTTCGTTGCTTTCAATTTTGAATTTCAGGTTTCAATTTTTTTTCAATTTCCTTGTGCTTCAATTCGTTTACTTTTATTTTAATTCAATTAGTTTTTTATATTATTCCATTGTAATCTTTTCACCAAATTTTTATTTTTTTTTTTTTATTTTAATTTATTAAGGTTTATTTCATTTAACTTTAACTTATTTTTTCATTTCACAAAGCTCACTCTTTTGAAATCCTATTACGCGCCAATCCACCCTAATCGACCTAAATTGGCACAGTTTTGGATAAAAAAATATTCTAATTCCATTTTTTTAGCTTTTGGATGTTTTTTAGCCTTTCACTTGTAACTAATTATATTTAATTTTTACTTAAGCACTCACTTGCTTGCTATAACCGTTCTAAGTATTACCGTTACTTTGTTCGTTTCCAAGAACTGCTCGAACCGCTATCTCAACCGTAACTGATCACGCTTTTGTGATTTATCTATGAGATAACCTCGGTATACCAGTAGCACTTTGAGTTGTACATGGTGTCAGCATCCGGGCCACCCGCAACAACTTCACCCAATTCAAACAATTCAAGCAATTAAAAAAGAGTGCAAGTAAGGAAAAATGGTGAAAGTAAGCTGGAGAATTTTCTACATGCCGGAGAGGGTAGGCGGAGGTGACATTGCGGTGAAATAAGTAAAATATTTATTCCAACACAGGCATCATGCTCCCAAGTTAGTTAGTTATACTCATACATATATACACAACAAAATATATATGTATTTGTAAAGAATACCACTTGATGCGTGCGACCACATACCTACATATACATACATGTACCAATCAGGCACAGACAACCCTCGTGCAAAGTGGATTTCTTCAGCCATTTCTAGTACGCTTTTCTCTTCTGCAGTCATCATACCACAAAGATTATGTTGGTGGTGCTATCTAGTTGTTGTAGTATGGAAGCTGAGTTTGTTTTTGTTTTAATAAACACTCACTCCATTACAGAATCAAACATTTAAATAGGAATACGTGAGTCTATGCCACCAGATCTCTGTGACTGGATGCTAAATATTGCAGTAATTCCGGTCGGCTGATGAAATATTATTCTGCTGATTTTCATAGATGGGGGCGTACATATATGTACATATGTATGTATTGTACATATGTACATACAAATGTTCGTATGTTCTTAGGTTAAAGGTCAACAGCTCTTTTTTTTACTTTTCATGCAGAACAACCTTTTTTGTCCTATATATGTATGCATATAAACCATAGTATTACGAACATTAGTTTGCTTAAAAAAATTTGGGTACAAACAAATATGTTACGTATACGCCCTCCCGAACAACGAAAATATGCCATTAACCGGTATGTTTTGAGAGATTTCGCTACTGCAATTGGTTCGTTGGTCGAAGCATGACCAAAAAATCTTCAATTGGTTGGATTCCACCTGCCGTTATTATAATCTTTTATATATTTGTGGCTGAACTATATATGAATTCGCTAATTACCAAAGGGAATAAGTCGACATTTTTTGGTTATTTCAACTTTGATGCAGTTCGGTTCCGCTCTGTTGAACTGCCTAAAATTTGCCATATCGGAAAAATGCTGACTTTTTATCCCTTTGGTAAGTAACCGATTCGTATATCAATTGTAAAATGGAATATAGGATCCGAAAGGGAGCTTTGTTAAATATTTGGGTGTACATAAAATTATGCCTGGGTTCTTCGACCACAAACAAGTAAAAAATTTCGAAATCACCTTGTAAACGCACTTTAGATTCAGCGGTGTACGGCGAACTTTTCTTTGTTTGTTTTTAAGGTGGTACGGTCTAATGTACATTTATACATACATATCTGAGAATATGTTTTCTGTCCAACTGTTTATTTAAACAACTGAACAATTTTATCGGCTTTAATATGGCTGTCAATAATACAGCATTTAATAAATACACTCCACGCATAACAATCGCCAACGTGAGAACCACACCACATACCACTTGACAGCTACGAGTGCATACATACATAACTGGTTGCGGGTGCTCAAATTCCTAACGAATTCCTGCAAAGAAATGTGTGCATGCGCAGTACAAGTGGCGCATATGCGTATGTATGGCTCACAAGGATGCGCTAAAAATACATTTGCATCATCGTCCGGAGGAAGCAGGCCGGCAAAGCTGGTGTCGAGGAGAAAAGACTCCCGTAAAGTATTTGTGACAACGGCAGGCTCACGCATTCATCATATTCTTCATACTCGTACTCATTAAATTTCTTTTTAACTGCCAATTCTTTCTTCTTCTTCTTTATTAATACGAGTACGAGCAAATTGTCGTAAATTGAATTATTGTGCGTGGCATCGATGGCTGCGCTAACTGCGGCTACCGATTCGACGTTATTGTTAACAAAGTTATGACTATTTAATGGTAAATTGTGTGGGCGAAGAGGAATACCTACTTGAAATCTTCATTGGAGTACATTGGTTGGTTGCTTACTTGCTTCGAAGTGGCGTGCTAGTGATGCGCGTTATTGATGCTTAGAAATTTTTACGCATTCTACTCAAGCATTCCTATCAGCTGCTGT
This sequence comes from Rhagoletis zephyria, assembly GCF_001687245.7. Taxonomy (NCBI): domain Eukaryota; kingdom Metazoa; phylum Arthropoda; class Insecta; order Diptera; family Tephritidae; genus Rhagoletis; species Rhagoletis zephyria. The sequence continues at coordinate 132,993 of NW_016157237.1, forward strand.
GGTCCTACTGTGGTTGCTGTTGGTGCTTCTGAGTTGCGTGGGGGAATGTATGTATGTGTGTCTGGCATGTCCTTATTGCCAACTCACATTGTACACATCCATTTTGGAAATGCAGTGAACTTGTGGCCAATGTAGGCGGGCCCGTGGAAGTAAATATGTATGTATGTATGTATGTCTATTATATGGGTATATGAATGTATGTAAATGAGTATGTGTATGCGCATACAAAGCAAAGAAATGAGGCTGCAAAAGACAAAGATGCTGAATTGAATGGCAGTTTCTCCGCTAAACACTTGAACGTTGTGCACAAAAGTTCATTAATGAAAATTTAATTAAATTGAACGTGTCGAATATTTAGCGATTTTTTTTTTCTATTTTCCAATCGGCGGGCAATTCAGTTAGTTGTAAGTGCACATATATATTATGAAATGTAAATAGCCGTAACTAACATCGTCAGCTGAAATGCAAAATTCTAATAAAAAATTCAAAACTCAATTATTGATTGATATATGGCGCTTCATCGAATTATACTACCTCCCACATCGTTTTATGCAATAAATATTATTTATTAGTCACGTCTTTTTGAATTTCTTGGACCGATATGTACATGGGTCATTCCATAAAAAATTTACACCTCAATGTTTTTTAGGTGTGATATATTTTTTTTTTTTACATTCTTTATTAAAAAAAAAAAAAGAAAACACATAGTTCTTTATTTCATCATGATATTCGATAATCTCGAGAAAAAAAAATATCCCGAAATTTTGAGCTTACAGAGATGTATCTTTTTTCAATTTTCGCAACTATTTGTCGGAGAAAATCAGTTAAATAATCAAAATGTACGTAATTACCGGGCTACAGTGTACCTACATACAATACACAGAAAAAAATGTGACAGATATCGTCTCGAAGCCAGTTTTGCGAAAGCAACCTATGTAAGTGAAAAAAAATTTTTTTATTTGAATTTAATACGAAAATTGACAGAAGGAAAAGTAATAATTTTTCACTTAAATTGTTGGTGAAAGTAGCAGTTTATGAAAAATTCCTTATTTTTTTTAAGCAAGAAAATTCTTGTTTTCTGTTTTTGTACCACACAAAATCAATTTATCCTCAATTAATTAGTTCACGGCTGCCATTAGATTTTAAGCCGACCCTTCGCAGGTTTTGAGCTTTCAAACAATTTATCAAGCCCAAAACAATTCGAAAATCTCGAATATAAAAATGATTTATTATATCAGAAAAAGTAGTCATTGACATAAAACGTTTCGCAGTATTACCGACCTCGAGCAGTCCATCAAAGATCATTGTCGTATGATTGTTCCATTTACTGCCTCTCTATGCAATAGGGGGCGTTTCATCTCCGTCGTTTGGCGTGTGAACTTTTATTTGGGTTGCGCATCCCTGTAGTGAAATACATTCATCGAAAAGCAAAGGGCATGCTTGCCAGATTTTGTAATCGCCTATATTTCATGTCCGGACAATAAAACTTTTGTTGTTTGCAGAGGTGTTTTAGTGCTCAATCGTTTAGTAGCACTTATACAGGAGGCGATCTTTGCAGAATTGCGAAGCTGATATTGTTGCTGTTTTCTAAGTCGAGGAAGTTTTCTTACATTTCTTTAGAACATTTTAACCTCGAATTGCCAATACGGCAGAAGTTAAGGGGTTAAAATAATTTAAGAACAACTATGTGGCAAAACTTATATATAGGTCTTTGCGAACGAGAATTATGTTAAAGATCAGTTTATAAATATATAAAATTATAAGTGTAATTGAATTTGTGACCAAAAACTGTTAACTTAAACCCATTTAAAAATAATTTGTGATTAGGTGAAACAAAATCCTCTCAGGGCTTGATCGTGTACGAATACTACTGTCTGAGCATAGTTCGGTTGCAGTTGGTCTCAGTTTCAGCTAAACTGTAAGGTTTTTTTTTCATAAAAATATGTTAGACAAAAGTGTACATCATGCAATTATCTCTAAAACCCCTTTATGACACTTTTGTTTCTAAGAGTCACCATTTCTGGGATATAACGACTCGATCGACATTCATTTTGTAATAATTAATTTAACTTATAAAACACTTTGAATTTAAGTTAATTTTTTAACAGGTGGTAGTATATAAAATTAAATCTGTAAGGCCGGTGCCACGGGCACTTTTCCAAGAACCCACATTTTTTCCATGAGTCCAGTACTCTACCACAAATACTTCCAGAGGTTTGTATTAAATAACTTTTCGTAGTCAGAATAATTAACTTTATTTCCTCAAAATTTCGCGCTGGCCTTTAAGGGGTGGTTCTGTATTTAAAAACAATACTTGGATTGTTTTGTTTAATTTGATTTCGATATTTCGTATAGACTACTTTAGATACGATTTTTATCTTTATTTAGCCGATCAAAAAGGGTAAAAATCTCATGATAAATCCATCCTGTTCTAAGAATAACCAACGCTAAATATCTGGCTTCGTTGCAGGGGGTAAGCAAGGCCACCTGCCCACCGAACTTCTCGGTAATTCTATATATACTATATTAGCCAAGTTACCAAGCTAGCGGATTAATCACACCTTTTTAAGGAAATTGTAGAAATCAATTTACGTGACATTTGACCTTCAATAATTTTTTTACAGATCTGGGATCAAGGACTTTTCACATTTCATTTATAATGACGTTCGTAACATTCGTACCAATTTTCAGTTTTATGCGAGTTACTGCAACCTTGAAAATCTAACTTGACCAGGCGGCTAATAGAAAACAATTTTGAAAATATGGTTTAAATAGAGTAGCATTTAAAAAATATTAGTTACGCGGGTTATAATTTACTTCAATTAGGTTGACAAGTGATTATTTATGAAAAAATTGTGTTATTATATTGGAAAAAAGGTCTTTTTAATTGAAAAATCCCCATCTCAAAAGATTTTCCCATATCGAGCCCTAACCGCCAAAATAACGTAAGCGACATTTTTTTCAAAATTTTCTTTTTGATGCAGAAATGCATCTAGATGCTATAGGAATATTTCTGCATCAAAAAGAAAATTTTAAAAAAAGTGTCGCTTACGTTATTTTGGCGGTTAGGGCTCGATATATGTACATACAGACATGATATAATAAAAACGTAAATGTTTATGTATTTATGCCAGTTTTCTTATATGAATCCGAATATGAAGTATATTTAAAATACCGCCATATGTACATATGTATGTATGTGTGTATATTTAATTTTTTTTCGACATACTATGTACATTGATGAAACTTCTAAATATTTATTCCTCCTACATATATATTTTGAGCCAGCGGCCTTTAACTTTATCTCACTCTTCAATGGCCTTCACCCTGTTAACCCAATTTGTTGTAGGAAATTGTTTTACAAATTCCTTAAGCAAAATAAAACGAGTGGCGATGAAAAACATGGTGAACGCATAACTTGACAGGATACGCCGAGGAATTAAATACTCGCAGTGGGCCAGCATAATTTAATTTCAGCACTTGAAGTAGTCTCATTCGCCATAGCGCTATGCGTTGGTGGTCAGTTAAAAATGACGGCGATTATATACAAACATAATTATTTAACGCTTTAGTAATATTTGCTCCGTCTTTTTTTTTCTCTTTCCAGATTTAATATAAAAAGTAAGTTTAAACCCAAAAAAAAAAAATGATGCACTATCGGAAAGGAGAAAATATCGAGCAAGAATTGACCAAGGATGATTTGCCATTCGATGATTGTTTGCCCAAGTTACCACAGAAGGAGTTTCTCTGGATGCATGTAAGAACTTTCACTATTTTATATTTCTATTAATAAATATGTTGTTATGTACGTACATATATTTTCGTTAGCTTCTTTTACACATACATACATATGTATGTATTTACATATGTGTTTTCATATTCATACTTGATCATTCCGCAGGTAAGAGGTGGCACAAAGGTACACAATGTTATCAGCTATGCAAAGAATGCTTTGGACAAGGGCGAATATCGTACAGTTGTCTGGAGTGGCTCCGGAGGCGGTGTAGTGAAGACAGTGTCCTGCGCTGAAATATTAAAGCGGAGCTATCCTCTACATCAATTGACGCGCATGGCTCAACTAACGTAAGTTGAAGTGACTGCTCTTCTGGGTCATTTATACATACATATATGCAGTGAGCGAAAACATTATAATCAAGCTCGAAATTTTTACGAAAGATTTTAAAATTTTTTATTTTTATTTTTTTCTCCAGACGCCATTATCCAATTTATATGTAGAATTGCTCGCTGATTCCGAAAATCAAGTTAATTTTTTTTTTGTATGGATACGTCCTCGAGGCTTTTATTTACCGTTATTCAGCTTAAAAAAATAATCAGGTATATCTTTCGAACCAATTAAATAATCATAATACGGGATACTGCATTCTCCACAAACCCTATATACATCACTTTTCGATAGCCCTGACAGTTTCTGAGAAATTAACTAATCCATTCCAGATTTTTTGTTCTTTTTTTCGTTTTTATGGAAAAATTTAAAAATATCAAACTTTAACAGGGACTAAATTAAAAAAAAAACAATTTCTGTGTAAATGTTTTGTACTTGTGTTAGAGCCTGTTCCTTGAAGAAAATCGATGGAAAAATAAGAAAAAAAAAATGATTGGTCAAATTGAAATGCGCAAGGATTTTTTGTATGAAATATGAGCAGAAAAGAGTGTTACTCATACGCCACGTACACCTAAGTAGGCAGCGTGTTTGCATCGAAAACAAGAGGTTTCAGAAATGATCAATTAATGTCTCAGAAACTAAAGATTTTCGAAAGTGATGTACTTATACATATACGGTTTGATTTGCTTTCATTTCCCGTTTTACGATTATTCAATTGGTTCGTAAGATATACGTGATTAAGTGAAACCACTATTTTTTAAGCTGAATAACGGTAATTTGCAAATATCTCGAAAAGTTATTCATAGAAAAAAAATTATCTTGATTTTCGGAATCACCAACCAATTCTACATAGGAATTGGATAATGGCATATATAGAAAATTTTTGCTGTAAACCAGTGTTATTGATCGTTTTTTTTTGTTTTTTAATATCGCACAAAGTTTGAAACTTGGATTTACAAGGCTTTTGTTAGAGAACGAACTATACCTATTTTTATAAAAAAATAACTAAAATTAAATAGCACAAAAATAATATGTTAAAACTTACCAATATGTAGTGCGGCTATCATTTTTTCGACCATTTAGATACTAAATACATATGTACACAGATAACTAGGCAGGAAAAATGTGTTTGTTTGTATTATTTTTCCCTTTTTAGCATCGAAGAGCATTGGGTGCCACAGACGGATGGTTTGGATCCGATTGTAGCCAAACGTAAAGTTCCTAGCTTACACATACTAATGACGCTGGATCCAATTGATGACTGTATTGTGGAGTAAGTACATTATTTACCTTTGTGACGTTTTTACATTGAATAAATAGCAGCGGCAGGGTTTCAATTTTAATTTTGTTCATTCGAAGTGGTCCATGTATTGACACTTTTGTTTACATTTTACTCTGAAATGAAACGTTTTATTTACCTTTTTTACGTTTTGTTTTGGTATAGAGGAAAAAAAAATTGTTTTTGAAATTTATGTAAAAACATAATATGTACATTAGCGTGGAGCGGAAGCAAAACATTTTGCGTTTCGAACTTCTAATAGGGGGAGGGATCGTTGCCTTTAGACGTCAATAGAATACCCCTACATTTTTATTGAAATCGGTTAATACTTTCTGCGTAACATTATTTATCAAAATCATGTTTAGAAAAATTCTAGTAATGTACTTTTGTAGGTCATTAACTTTTTGTAGCTAAGAAAGAAGATGTAGCTCATTTTCTCCAATAAAAAAAAACTGTCGAACATATTTTGTAAGGCAGAAAATGCTTGGCACCATCAATACAAAAAAGTGAAAAATCAGCGGTAGCCATTCTAAACTTGCACTGTATTATACTAAAATTAATGGCCTACCACGATCCCTTGCAATTAGAGTTTCTAATCCAACATTTTTCTTTCCGCTCCACCTTAATGTGCATACATATGTACTTATTTATTTCGAAACATGACCCTTACCATTACCGTTGGCATTACAAGTACCGTTGCCATTACCAGCATCATTACCATTGCTAGCATCGTTACCACCACCAGTATCATTACCATTACCAGCAACATTACCGTTACCATTACTATCCCCATTACATCAATACCTTAATGTTTTCATTTTCGTTACCATTACCATTACATGTACTTATATTTACCTTTACAGTTACCACTATAGTTATAATTACCATTACCTTAAATGTTATTTTTACCATTAACATTATCATTGTCATTAGCATTACCATTAAAAATTACTAATTATCGTACCATTACCAGTTATCTCTACAATTATCATTGCCTTAACCACTACCCTTACTATAACCATAACCTTAACATGCTTTACACATAATGTTAATCGTAGTGAAAGTTTTACCTTACCACAGCCAAATACCTTTCATATATAAAATCGTTGTCCCCTTGCTCATAAACGGATTACAACAGACTGTTTGTTGGAAATGTCTAGTATACATAATAGGGTGGTCCAAAAATGCATGTGAAAAAGTAAAGTCGGAATTTTTATGCTCTCACTCCTAGTATTGTTCTATACCGAGAAAATATACCCGTTTTTTAATTTGAAATAAAAAAATAAAATAAAAAAATCACAAAGCTTCATATGTACATATCTATTTTATATGGGAAATAACAACTTTTCGTAGAAATGATATAGAATTCTTGAAAATCAATATTTTTTGAGCGGAAAACTGTTTCTTTCAGGAGATTCCCCATAATAATAGCCGATTATTATTTTAACCATTTTTTTCACAGTGAATATATTTTATAGGTCCGCTAAAACCCCTAGAAAATGCCAGAAAATGCAATGGGGGATAAATAACAAAAATTAATTAAAAGTCTCCTGAAGAGAACCAGAGTTTTCCGATTAAAAAATATTGGTTTTCAAGAATTCCATATCATTTCTACGAAAAGTTTTTTTCCCTATATAAAATACATGGAAAAGTTTGAGCGCTTTCATATTTTTTGATTTCTAAATAAAAAAACAGGGGTATATTTTTTTAGATATAGAAGAATCCTAGGAGGTGAGAGCATTAAAGTTCCAACTTTACTTATCTTGGGCCACCCTAATACTTAAACACGGTTTTCTGTCCAATTCGGATTTTGTTCGGAAAATTTGCAGTTGTTGTTGTTGCTGTAACAGCATACAAATTCCCCAAAGAGTCTTTTGGGGAGTGTTGCTGGAGTGACAGACCTTGGCCATATATAAATCTGGGTCGTTCCGTTTACGCAGACCCGACAGTCGTGGGAACGTGTGAAAATTGGTAATTGATACGGTTTCTCTAGACCTTTATGTTTAGTGTTTATGTAAGTTAAGAAAACCACTAAATTTAAGTTACACTTTCTTATATTTCCATCTTGCTTTAGAAAATATGCAAACAAAATGTTTGTTATAAAATTTTCTCCACCTCTCTCCATGCTCTCTATCCCTCATCTCAGCGTGCAGAAACCCAACACTACCACAGAGTATTGGAGGGGCTGGAGTGGTAGTGCACAGCAGCAGCAGCAAAAACAATCACATTATGCAGGACCAAGCAGTGAAGGTCGCACGCAACAACAACAACAACAACGTCACCAGAGACAAAAACAGTCACGTCAAGGAAAAGCCCAGAATCAAGAAGCACGGCAGGAATCGGAAGAAGTTGGAAAAAGTGGGGGAGAGCTGCGTGAACGCTCCCAAAGACCACAAAATTCAAATAGAAATCGTGGTGAGCAACGCAGAGCGCGTAACGAAAATAATGTTGGTCAACAGCAGCCACGGCAATTTCAAGAATCGCCACAGCAATCGCAGCAGCAGCAACCTCAGGGTGATGGAGGGCAGCAAAGGGAGCAACAATCGCAGCGACATCGCCGGCCAAAACCGAAGCAGAGGACACAACAACAACAGCAGAAACAAAATCAATCGCAACAAGCCATGCAAGCAGAGACGGCATCAGCATCGGCATCAGACCCAGCGTCTGCGTCAGCGTCATCAACACCATCGACCACAAACACCTCATCTACGGCTTTAGAGCCAATGGAACCTTAAATGGAAAGGAGTTTACCTTTTTTTTTTTAATTGCTATTGAAGGTATATTTTTTCTTTACAAACATAAGTATGTACGTAATATGGATACATAAATACTTATTAAAAAAAAAAAGTTCAAAATACTGATATTTCAAATTTTTACAGTTCAAATCCAATTTGAACAAACTTTCAAAAGGATAGCTTTGGGCAAATAAGCGTAAGTACGAAATCTCCTACTGAGTGGAACATCGACCTATCTCGACAGCCATACGAGCAGCAGTCGAAATGCTCTCAAAAAAGTGAATAAACTGCCCAAAAAAACCAGGAGAACGCAAAAATTTTAATTAAAATCAGTCAATTGTTTTCCACATATTAATGAATTAATTATTTGGAAAAACGGCATACATATATTGATTAGTTAAAATTGGAATCTTTATAATACTTCCTCTTCTTATAGCAGTTTGACAGTTTTCACAAACTCGCCCGGGCGATCTCTGCTAGTGAGAAACAAAAATTACTCTCTCAAAGTGGCTCTGAACCAGTGATCGCACTTCTACTACATTGTGGTAGATCTGCCACTTTTTTGAGCATATACCACATCTACCACTCAAGCTCTGAAATCTACCACATATTCGCATTTTTGAGTAGTTTTATTTTTGCTCGACATAATTTTCTTAATTTTAAGAGCAAAAATTGTCCAACACTAAACACTAACAACAGTCATAATGGGATTATAAAATAAACTGTAAAATATTAAATTATCTCAATATTCGATTTTTTGACAAGAAACGTGGTTTTATTGCTTTAAATTCCAAAATATATGATTTATAAAAAGAACTAATAGGGAAAATGTTAAAAGATGGCGATTTTTGAGAAAGAATTAGCAAATTTTAGTGCATCTAAAGCGTTGAGAATTGTCAAAATCGGCAAATCGCAAGTAGCGGTTTCTGAAACGTGCCACATTTATTCGCTACATCGTGATGTGATAAAAAGAAAAGCTGGCAGCACTCCGTAAGGTTGCATAAATCTTTCAAAATATGTTCAAAAAATATCTTGATATGGAAGGAACTGCTTTACATGTTCAAGGAAAAAAATTGCCGAAACTCAACGCAATTTTTAGCAATTTAAATCTTGCACTTTATTATACTAAAATTAATTTTTTTTTAGATTATAATTAAAATGTTTGCAATTTATGGGAAACCTTGCAGAAATTGTTTAATTTTTGTAAAAAGTTTGATCCAAAACTTGAGATCTACTGCTCTGAACAGTCCGAGAACGAACGAAAGAAACACAAATGAGCAAAAAAAAAAAACAAACCTATTGAACGAGCCTTCCAATGGCGATTTCGGATTTCTAGAAGGAAACTAATTTAAATAAAATATTGTTAATTTTTTTTTATTTAATATAAAAAATTGCCGTTTTTTTAATAATCAGCTCTTAAAAGTTTATAGTAGTATAGTTAATAGTATCATAGAATATAAGGATGCTGGTTATTTTTAGCTCCCTTATAGTTTATGTATTTTGTGATAACTAAACTGCTATCACGTTTGTCAGAAAAATGGTTTTTGGGCCAGAATTCACGGAGGCTCCTATTAAATTAATAAAGAAAACCCAGAAAATCGGTATTTAATCGGTCCAAATATGAAAAATCCCGACTTTTAAAAAATATTCAGCGGGACAATTTCCTCAAAATCGTTACGAATGGTCACCCTATTTATAGACAAAGAACCTAGATAATAAGAAGGGACAACATATAATTGTAGCGAGTGTGAGCAACAGGGGCGTACCTTCTCTTATCATCCAATAAAAAAACGTATTTTGGCAAAAGAAAGACGCGCTCCTGTCACTCACCCTCGCTGCAATTATAACGTGTTATCCCCTCTTATTGTCTATGTTATTTGAAATAGATCGACAGTATTTTTCCAAATCTCAGAATCAGAAACCTTTGCTCGAATCGTAACAGTCGTGAACGAGCAACTCTTCACGTAAAAATTAATATTTCGGCGAAAAAATATTTGTGCCGACTTGTTACGTCTTTTTGCATTTCAGGTGACCTTTTATTCCACCTTTTATCATACCTGCGCATGTTTTTTATGCTTTTGTTGTTAGAAGTGGAAACTCGCTTTGAAAAGCTTATTATTAGCTTTTGAAATCGGACAAAACTTAAAAAAATTGTTATGAAGATTGCTGTCAGTGAAGTTTGCAGGAAATGCATGGTGACGGCATCAAGGGATACCCTAGCAGACGATTGAAGTATCTCGGAGCTCGAGAGTTCAATAATCTTAAAGACGTGACAACACTTGGGCTTCAAGCACTGCTGAAATTCTCAAAAACCGTTTACATCCTAAATGATGTATACCTAACTAAATCTGTATTTCTATCTGCCATCACTAGGGACCTATTGGTGGTGGTGGTGGGGTGTTCAGCCAGCCAGAATAACCTAACCCAACCTAACCTTTTCTACTAGTGTTTGCGGTACCTAATTTTATATTTTTATGCTGTTCACACACATTGCATTGTTATTCTACTATGAAATTCGAAAAAAAATTGGGAAAATGGGTTTTTTGTTATTTATCATCCCAAATATCTAGAAAACCGCCGCAAAATTTTGCTGCCCAGTGTTATTATTCGTATCGTTCAAACAGAAAGGTAGTAGCATTAGAGCAAAAACAACATTGGCGTGTGTTTTTTTTGGTCCTTCTAGTATCGAAAGTGTCAAAAACTGTTGATTTTTTCTTCTAAATCAAAGCGTGCCATATGAAATACAGAAAAAAAATATAAAAAGTCAAAATTTATGAAACTTTCTTTCTTAGTAAATTTGTTGCTTCTCGAAGCATTGAGCCATCCTTTACAAGACCCAGAAATCTGCGGTTGTGCTGTTGAGTTGGGCGAGCGTTCCAAAAGTTGCTATTCACATGCAAATAGATTTCAACAATTTAAAAATTTTGTGAGTAGAAATTAAAAATATTTGACATTTTCGAGACCAAATAATTTGAAAAAAAAATTGAAATCAGCTGCTATACTGATACTACCTGTTCAATGTGCCTTTCCACTACGCATTGAAATGACAAAAAATTTAATGACTATTTTTTTAACGTAATGACACGAATATTTTTTAATACCCAATTTTGTCATTACCATTTTTGCCATTTAATGCCTAGTGAAAATCCAGCATTAAAAACATTTATTGTTTGTAGTGAGGCAAATATCCAATTGTTTCAAAGCTTCATTTCACAGTGACAAATTAACTTCTGATCTAGAGTTAACATGCACTCTGAAAATTTACCTAATGGTTCCAAAAGATTAAATATGTACCACTTGGGTACTAAAAAACTAATTTGTTATGTTTTTTTTTTTATTTATTTAATTTGTTTTTATGTTCATTACAGCGTTTATTAATATATTTTTCTTCTTTGTTGTTATTGTTTATGAATTTTCTTATTTCGAGTTATTATATGTGGTTTGATGGTTGTCATTTTGCTTATATTCTTGCGTTTTTTGTTTGTTAAATATTCAAAACTGGAGACTATAAATACGTGTTTGTATTGGTTCCTCATGAATTGTTTTTCTCCTTTTTTGTTACATCCGTTAAGTTTTTGTTGGTGTATTCATTGTTTTTTTTTTTTTTGAATATTACAAAGTTTAATCATTTACTGTTTACTTAAATTTTTTTCAATTTAGTTTATTTAAGTTAAGGTTATTTATGAAACTATTTTTGAAAGTAAATTGCTACAAATTAAAATATTAAAAGGTTTTTCTTTTAAATGAAAATATCGAATGGACTAAAATGGACAGGCATCTATTGATGTTTTGACTGTCTGGCGGCTTGAAGCATGTTAAGCGTTTGGGCTTTGATGCATTGATGCCTAGGAATTTCTATTTGAGTATTTCTAATTACATATATGTATGCATGTATGTATTTATGTACATATGTATCTTCACATAAAAAATTACAGCGTCATTTTCATTTGAAATTAATTGGGGAATCATAGTCTAGCCATATTCGTGGTTGCAGATATTTTTCTTATGACTTTGTGTTTAGTTATCAGTATGTCGCATTAAAATATGTAGGCAAAAAACAAAAATAAACATTTTGTGTTGAATTCCACATTTTTCTTTTTAATATAGTATACATATACATATGATTTCTAATAAATATGATAATAGATTACAGACATGCGCTACTTTTCCTGGATGAATTAAACCTGAACTGAAACTAATTTCAGCTGTAGAATGCAAATGTTTTTTGTTTATTAATGATGCCAATGCCGTTTCAATTTTAATTATCTGGCACAACAATCTCAATTAGATAGATGCAAGCGAGTTAATATGAGTATGTGTGTGGATGTGCGCGTACGTACTAACCGTCTGCTTTATTACTGAGCCAAAGGAATTTTTTTTACAAGAATACTATTTTAACATAGCTGCCATTTTAAGAGCAGCTTTTCGTTTCCTTTTTGCTTTCTTGCTTGCATTTTTCTCTTCTTAATTGGTTATTAAATATTTTTTCATGTCTATATTTAAACATTCGCCCTCCATAATTTCAATTTAAAGTATATGCACGCAAACTCCCGCACGTGTACATACTCATTTTAAATTGCATTAAACAGTTGTCAAACTATATATGCAGTATATAACATTAAATGGTAGCCTTACGGTCGTCCTACAACTAGGACTGTCTTCGGTTGCGCCGCATTTTCATCTATTACGTACATTTCGTCGAGTCGTGCATTTCTTTCTCCTCTGCTTCCTATCCAAATATGCTTATCAAAAAGATTTACTTCCCATTCTTTATTGTTTGAATACATTCTCCTTTTTAAATTTCTCCTCTATCAATAATTTCATAATTCCTCCTTTTTAATATTTTTTTCGTGATTATAATGATTTAATGACTGGCTTTCTATTTATGATTTTCTCTAGTTATTATTGTTTTGTTGTTGCTATTATGTGTTCTTTTGTAATGTGCTTTTTTCTTGCCTCTTCATCTCGTGTTTGGATGTATGGATGCTGTGTTTTTTTTTTTGTATGCCACATTCACATTTTCACACCATTTGCCACACTTTGTATCTTTAAGCTCTAAGCTTCACTCTCGCCAGGCGTTGCGTTTTCCTCCGCAGTGATTGGTACAATGAGATTTTCCTTCGACATGAGATTGTATTTCGTAACGAAATGCGTAAAGCGGTGACATAAATACGTTTCAGCCTCAAATTCGTTGAATATTGGCTCATGATGATAATACGCATGAGAAAATATTCGATAAACACGACGGCATACGGAACCTAGTTTGGTCACCGATGACTCCTTAATTGAAACCCTAGAGAAAGAGAAAAATGCGTTTATGAGTTTTTTGAGAACTAAACATTTAAAAAAGGGGCACATGAATATCATGCTATTTATTGTACCATGCATGAATATTACGTATTGAAACCAAATATATTTCTACAAATATTAAATAAGAGTACATTAGCAAGGAATTTTAGTTTTTTAGGCATTCTATTTGAACTGCTTTTTGATATTAATTAACGACAGTTATTGGTTCCTCCACTGAACACGAAATGTTTCTTATGAGAACTTTTTCAGGGTAGAATAACGGTTCCGTTACGGATGACAACCGAACTTCAGTGACGTTGCTAGTGTCTGAAATGGTATAAACTATGGCAACTGAGTTTCTATATTGGCAATTGCATTTTTGTGATTGCCGCAGACATTCTAATTGGGAAAAATTATTATTTTTCAACTGTTTCTGCCAGGGCTGCAACCCGGTTTTGAACCGAACCGAACCGTTTTTATTTAAAAAAGCCGAAACCGAACCGAAAACCACCCCAGAAAATGGTTTGGTTCCGCACCGCACCAATTTTTGGAGTGGTTTGCAGCCCTGGTTTCTGCATCTTATTTACATACACTACTACTTTAAGAAATTTTTTGACACACCAAAGTAATAAATAAATAATATAAATTTTAGGCACTTGTACATTTGGTCACCAAAAATGCAAAAAATTATGTGGGGAGTTGTAATTTGATGAAATCCAACATATAAATCAAAAAGTGAATTTTGAATTGTTTATTAACTATGACTTTGCATTTCAGCGATGATGTTTGTTACGTATTTTTGCATTTCAGGTGACGATTTGCTAGTGCTTGGCCGAGCTTCACTTCGAATTTGCGGTGTGCACCTAGATGTTATCCCACAAAAGGGAGGGACCTACAGTTTTACGCCGCCTTCGAACGGCACTTGGTTTTTTAATGGGAAGCTGTTTTCATGACGGGAATGCACTCGAAGGTGTGCCATTGCCCGCCGAGAGGCGTCCGCTATGGGGAAAAACTTTTTGTTTGTATGTTTCTCGAACCAAAGATTAAACACTCGACCAACGGAGTGGTAGTGCGTACCTCTAAACGTTCGACCACGGTAGTCCCACACACACAAGTATTGTCTAAACTAATTGCAATTTTTTATTACTTACCTGCTCGGAAAGTATTTATTGCTATTCAAGAGGCAAGCAGCACCATCCAGCGTGTGGCGTGTATAGTCAATGGCGGGGCATTCTTTTGGAGTTTTATGTGCAGCACACAAGAATATCCATTGATCGGTGGCTGTCATTTGTGTGCATGTTGTAGGCGAACATTGTTTTTGCAAACGCACAGCAAGCCCATTTAGCTCCATGCAAAATTGTCTATTTATATGTAAAATGAATTACTTACAACGGAAAGAGTAATGCAATTCATTTGCTTTCAATATTGTACAATACTTACCGAAGATGTTCATATTTCCAGACACCTTCATCTTGGGCTTCTGGCATCGTCAAAATTAACTCCACATTTGATGGATCACGCTTAATTAGTTGTTGAATGTATTGTTGCACAGCCAAGGTGCTGTCCATTTCTTCCAGCGGCTCATCGGCCCAGCGACAGAAATCCTGCAACACATTTATGTATTATTAAACCACAATATGCTACGCGATTATCTTAATTAATGCAATTTTGAATTCATCCTCACTGCCTTGTAAATTGTTCTGTTCCACAAATTGTCATGGCACTGGACACTTGCTTACCTTCGCTTTTGTTCCTGGTCTGTTTCTTCGCAGAATCGTCGTGCTATCCGCCATCTTCATGTTTCTTCTAACTCTTCCCTTATAAGAAAAAGAAAGATCCACTGAAGTGTCGTTCCTCTCCCTAGACTGGGCGTGTTAACCGCTTTTATGTCACCACTATTATAATTTCAGCATACAGATTACAACAAGCTTATTGAATTTTTAGATTTGAAAATTTTGATATGAAAAATAGTGAGTTAAAACTGATATTTTATATTTTTTATACGAAAAATGTAGTTTCTCGCACTCTTCTTTCCACTGCTTTTTCGTTTTGGAAAATTTTTGACAACTCCTTTATTCATTGATACAGAGTTGTTGTATGGCAAAAATTGCATTGACAGGGTTGTATTTTCATTCACTGGAATGCACTATCGGAAGTACAGGGTGTTTATGAAAATTTTTGACAACTCCCTTATTCATTGATACAGAGTTGTTGTATGGCAAAAAGTGCATTGACAGGGCTGTATTTTCACGAACTAAGATTTAACTTCACTGAAGGTGTTTTTTCCAGTGCACGGTTAAAATGACTGGTTTAAATTCAATTTAAACGTTGTTGTTGTTGTTGTAGCAGCATACAAGCTCCCAAAGAGTTTTTGGGGAGTGTTGCTGGAGTGACAATACTTGGCCAAATATAAATCTGGGTCGTTCCGGTTACGTAGACCCGACTGTCGTGGGTACGCAATGTAAACGATTGAGCCAGCTGGTTCAAACTAAGATTTGCCAATCAAATATCAGCTAGCTTTTAAAAAACTGTACTAAATTGGTATTTTTTGTTTTCTTGTATACAATTTTAAATTTTGCCCATATTCGCCACATTTTATGCAACTTGCTATCTCTACAGACAAAAGTTTTTATTTTGATAATGTTATCAGGCCAAATTTTGCCCATGGAGACCGCATATTGCTCTTGGCAAGTAATAATTATCAGATCTTTTATCTTGATAAATACGTTCTACGTTATCTACGTTCTTGGATAAAAGCTTGTTTCACATACTTTTGAGTTATACAATTTTTTAATAAATTTTAAGAGGTAACGTTTAAAAAATCATGTGTTCGCCTAAAATGTTTTGTATTTTTTTTAGTTATAATGGATTTTTGCTAAAACTTTAGAGGGTGCATACAACATATGTAAATCTTATTATATTTCATTATGAATGATATCAAAAATTTTGAGATTCGTGCTTTCGTTTTCGAGATACAGTGAAAGCTCCCATAAGAGGACACCGATGGTCACCTACTTTTTGTTCGCCTATGGGACATGTCCGCTTACGTGAATTTTGCAAAAAATAATATTAAAATTTAAAAAATTTAGTTTGCGGGTTCCTAAATTAAAATAATATTTATCCTTCAACTGATAAAAACAGAATGAATGGAAAATAAATTCAAATTTATGGCGTTTTCTTTTTGTGCCGACAAATCTTATTTCCCGCTTCACTGAAACAGTAAGAATGGGACAATAAAAGTATTTTTTTTTTTTAAGAAAACCAGCCCAATTCTTAATATTCCCGGGCAGTTTGTTCTTCGGGAATTTGTTTACCCCAGAAAGAAATCCTCCAATAATTAACTCCCAGGGAGTAGAATTTTCCCCGAAAATTTGGGTCGAGCTTCGAAAAATCTTTTGACACTTTTTTGCCAGATCAACTCCGCCATTTAATATAAAAAATTCTCAGGGAATTTTTATTCATGATAGGAGGAAAGGGAAAAGAGAGAAAACTCCCAGGGAGTTTCTGTTCAGAGTTCAGAATCGGCCTGAACATCTTTGAATATGGACGTAAGTACTTGTGTATATTTACATATGGACATGTGCAAGAGTCAACATCAGACCGAAAAAACATTGACCGCTTATTAGAGCTTCGTGTCCGCTTATCGGAGATTTTTTTCATAACTAGACATGTTTGAGTGTCCGCGTTTATCGGAAAGTCCGTGTATGGGAGAGCATTTTGTATAGAAAAAAACCAAAAATTGTTCGTTCCGAGGAATGTGTCCGCTTAAAGGAGATGTTCGCTTATTAGAGCGTCCGTCTATGGGAGCTTTCACTGCATTTGGATTTAAAAAATGTTCTAATTTTGAACTTTGACCATTGGTAACTTCTGTAGTTTTCGATTTCCAGCAAAAAAAATTACCGTTAAACTTGCTTGATGAAACTGTATCAGAGAACGTAGATATCTACATTCCTCGCCTGTATCGACGTCCTGGTCAGAAATTACCCTATCTACCTGTTTACCAAGGTAGAACCGTTCTCTCAATTTGTCGGCCATGATTTTTTTTTTGAAGTTTGCCAACATTTTAAAATCATATAAAAGTGAAAATGAAAAAATTAAATTGTTCGAAATTGTTGTTGCTTGAGATTGAAAATGAAAATGTGTGTGTGAGTTTGTGGGTAAATTTAAAAATTAAATTGTTTGGAAACGTCAAGAATTTTAAAAGTGACTCTCAGCGGTTCTACCTTACTAAATTTTTATCATGCTGTTTACAGTGATGACTCAAGTCTTATTAGGATTTTGAATCAAAACGTTGATGGGTTAATGATAACAGCCAAATTAAACTAAAGTGGCAACCTTCAGTTTGACATAAGAACAAAGTGACAAACATATTGACAAAGAAAAGAAAAAGTGAAAACTGGACGACTTCCACGAATTGCGTTTCAATTGTGCGAGAATTAAGGAAAATAATTAGTTTTTTGTGATATTTACCAGCAAGAAAATAAATAGAATTTAAATAAACAAAATGTCGTACGCATACTTATTTAAATACATCATCATTGGCGATACTGGTGAGTCTGCAAACGGTGCAAAAAATTGGTTATGATGGGTGTACAAAGAGTGAAAAAAATTTTACTTGGAATTTTTTTTTGCATGCTAAACATATGTATGCAAGCTTCAGCAAAATATGAAGCTTAAACTTTTACAATATCTTTTTTGCATGGTATGCGTTTATGTTTCGCTCGACTGATTTAGAGAAACACAAACTTTAATTAAGCGTTCGAATATAAAACTAACCAGAGTGGCATCTTTCCGAGCACTATCCATCTTGCTGGTGCTGGAATAGTTGCAGGTGTTTGTAGCTACCAGCGATGACGAAAGCATAGGACAATACCTTGAAAGCATTGTTTGGAAAATCGATATTTTGATATTGTAGCGGGCGTTGCTGTAGTCTAGTATATACACATGTACATATATACGTGCTACATGTTTTAATAAGGGTTACTATTTGCTGGAGCAAGGGAAGGGGCGGATAATTTGATATCTGATTCTATTCGGTTGTTTGTTTATAGCATGAAGTTATCCTTCTAAATATGCTAAGGAACTGATTGTTTAGGTGACGCTGAGTGTACTCAATTGGTTTGATGTAATTTATGGTATGCGAATCTACGAAGCTGAACAGCTGCTTCAAAGGGTTTTATTGAGTGCATGCATGTATGCTTTTAATATTATACGCAGACTCGAGCGTAATCAAAGCAATTACACTTGCTAATTGTCGTATGACTAATTTTTAATAGGTCGATTCTTAAGTAAACAATAACAAATTTTTATAACTTTTCCATATTTTCAGGTGTTGGAAAGTCTTGCCTCTTACTGCAATTCACTGATAAGCGTTTCCAGCCAGTGCATGATTTGACGATTGGCGTGGAATTTGGGGCGCGTATGATTACAATTGATGGCAAACAAATCAAACTACAAATCTGGGACACAGCTGGACAGGAAGCGTTTAGGTAAGTGTAATGAGCCAGTAACTCTATTACAGTTTTCACAAAGAACTTGAATTTATTGCAGATCGATAACACGTTCATATTATCGCGGTGCAGCCGGCGCTTTATTGGTATATGACATTACACGACGCGAGACTTTTAATCACTTGACTACATGGCTGGAGGATGCCCGTCAGCATTCGAATTCGAATATGGTCATTATGTTAATTGGCAACAAAAGGTTGGTATAAAAAATGTCATTCGTTTCCGGAAATACGCTAAATGTTGAGGTCTTGTTTGTAACCGAAATATGTAAATACTGGATATAATCTTGTTTTTTTATGTCGATTGGCCTTTAATACTTTAAAGCATAATTGTCCACACTTAAGAAAAGCGGTGCTATATCCACACTTTTCATAGGTGTAGTTTTGGCAGCAGCAAGTCTATCCCTAATGCAGCGGAAATGGTTTAAGAATTAAAAATTTTTCACCTATCACGTGCTTGCTTTAACTAAACTGTAATTGTTAGAATATTATCAAGTTCATTAGCACATAAAGAAAAGAATTTTCAATCGTTATTTAGGCCAAATTCCAACTCAGTAAACGAAAAGAAATTTCAAAAGCAAAAGTAGACTTTTGTCCAACCAAAGTTGTATGGCATATTTTTGCCTTTAGGTAAACAAGCTACAGCTGATATACACAGAGTTGTTGCAGGAATACATACATGCATACAACTGTACACCATACAGGGCATGTCTCCCATTACGCCACTTAGACA
The DNA here is from genome assembly GCF_001687245.7 of Rhagoletis zephyria. Taxonomy (NCBI): domain Eukaryota; kingdom Metazoa; phylum Arthropoda; class Insecta; order Diptera; family Tephritidae; genus Rhagoletis; species Rhagoletis zephyria. The sequence goes on from NW_016157237.1 coordinate 152,661, forward strand.
CCACAGCGATGATTCATTCGCTACCAGTTCATTTTAAGTACTTTATATATATTCATTATCAGTATTTCCTTGACATAAATACGCATCATTGGTTTTCAAATGCGCCTTATTAATGCATGCATATACTTTTCTTTGTAGTGATTTGGATTCGCGACGTGAAGTGAAAAAAGAAGAGGGTGAAGCCTTTGCACGCGAACACGGGCTTGTTTTTATGGAGACGTCAGCTCGCACAGCCGCCAATGTAGAAGAGGCATTCATAAATACCGCAAAAGAGATTTACGAAAAAATACAAGAAGGCGTTTTCGACATAAACAATGAGGTAAAAGAAATACGTATTTATAATAGATAACAAATGGACAACACTAACCATAATATCGGTATACAATTGCAGGCAAATGGCATTAAGATTGGACAACAGCATTCCCCAACAAATCCCTCACTGCCGGGTGCTGGTAATCAGGCTGGGGCGGCTAGCAGCGGTTGCTGTTAAGTGACACTTCTCAGCTGCGGCTGGTGTTAGTGATTTTTTCTAGTATACAAAAACAAAAAACCATAAACAACTAATAGCTATATATACCATGTTTGTTCTTTTCTAATGTCCATTACATATTTTTTGTTTATATTTGTTTTAAATCAATATAAAAAGTGGGATGTTTGTAAGGGAGAGAAAACAACATTTCACCATATACTTAAATGCTAAGAAATGAAACGAATCTAAAAATACCTACATTTACAATACAGATCAATTGCACGCAAGTAGAACATCACAAACCAAATAAAGTCTTTTAAAACCTCTGAATTGATACCGTAATTATTAGAGTTATTGAAATCGATAAGAATACGACTAAGATAGATCAAAATTGGATTAAAAATGACGGAAATTATGGTGCATAACCCAAAGAAAAAATTAATACCACAGTAGCCGCAGCCACTGATAGTACGTAGTAGTTGTATTTTCCAGTTCCAATTTTTTATTATATTCGCGCAAACATTTTCTTAGACTTTTAGCGCGATAAAGTAAGTTTTGCTGTAAACGCATTGCCGCTATTAGAATTAAAAAGAAAAGATAAACCAAAAGATTTAAATGGGCTTTCAGAAATAACAAAAACCAAATTATATGCATAAAATTAAATACATAAAAATATGATATATTTTAAAGCTATACTGATTGATTGATTATTTATTGAACTACAAATTAAAAAAGAAAAAAAATTTAAATACGCTATAAATATGAGCAACGCATACATTCTAATTATGCAAAACTGAAGTTAAAGATTTTATACATACATACGTACATACATAAGTGGATAAACATGCCCATATATAAATAAACGCCACAAGTATTTTGAGAGGCACATGCATATGCACATATGTAATATCTATGTGCGTTCATTTGTATGACTACGTATTATGTACATACATAGTTACGTTTACGGCGAGCTCATATGAACTAAACAACAAATGTTTCCTGTGCTTGCGTTGCGTCCGTGTTGCCCGTTCGTTGTTTTGCTGTTGTGCATTGTAAAAAAATGGAAGTAATTGCTATAGAATTCGCTTCAATCATTAACTGACGAAAAGAAAATAGAACGAAATCTAAAATGCAGTTATTTATTCTTCGTTCGCATTTTCAATGTCCTGAATGAATCAGTCCTGCCATCATTCCGGCCCCTGCTCATAATTTGTATATCGATGGCTGTGTGGAAGATCGACCTATCTCGGCAGCCAGTTCGAAAACGCCCAATCTCAGAAAATTTTTCAACAACGCTTTATCTCGGAAAACTTTTCAAGAACGCCCTACTTCAGAATTTTATTGGAAAACACCCTACCTGAGAATTGGGTTGAATAACGCTCTATCTCAGCTTATTTTCAATGTATTTTCGTTTGAGATAGGGCGTTTTTGAACCGAGTTCTGAGATAGGGCGTTCTTCAACAAAATTCTGAGATAGAGTGTTTTTCTATAAAATTCTGAAGTAGGGCGTTCTTGAAAAGTTTTCTGAGATAGGGCGTTTTCGAACTGGCTGCCGAGATAGGTCGATCTTCCACTCAGCCATCGATATGTTTGATTTTGTTCGCATAAATTTTTGCTTAGATTTTTTCATACTAAATTACGATTGGCATTAATTAGTTAATTAACTATCTAAATTATATACATACAACATCCATATGGGACCATGAGGGTCAGAGGAGCCTACTTACAAATTTTTTTTTTTCGTAATATGAGAAAGAAGGATCTATAAAAAATAAATGCGGAATTTTACTAAAACGTTCATTGCACGTGATGCTACATATTTTGCAAAAAAAAATACTAAAAGGGCGTGGCTCGAACTATTCCCGTTTCGATTCTAGAAATGTAGCTTTTTTCAAAATGACAGGCTACTCTGGCCCTCATGGCCTCATACATATGTATGCGCATTTGGCTTTACATTTATGTGCATACAGACATGCATAACAATATATACATACATACATATAACATTGCTATAAGGGTGGGTAACTCAGCAAATTTATAGGAGTTGACTCAATGACTCCAACTCACTTTAAGGAGTCAGCTCATTCAACTAACTCATTTGACTCTTTGTATGTTACACTCATTCGTATCGTAGACTCGTTTTGAGGCATAGATGCGGTATAGCGGCCGTTGAGATAAAACAAAACTTTAAAGTGGGCGTGGTCAGCTCCTTTCTACTGATTTTAAAGGTGTAATTTTTTTTGTGTGCAAATTAATAGGGCGGTGCTAGGGGGAGGGTAAAGGTGGAATTTTCAATATTTTCAAAAGCTTATATTTCGAAACCTATTGTACCGAATTTCAAAATGTGGATATGGTTGGAAAGGCAATTGATTTGATATGCACATCTTTATATATCTTACATACATACATATTTCGAGAAAAACTAAAAAGAAAACGAAATTATAAGAATTTGTGAGATTTGACATAACACCCGCAATATAAAATACATGTGGTTGTTGTTGTTGTATTCTTGCCACCACCTTGTATAAATTCGCCTCGTGCAAAAACAAAATGCAAGACTTTGCCATGCTAAACACTGTGGCGAAGCGAGAGAGTTATATGGACAAATATGAGCCACTATGATTCAATTGATTCATGTGAGCCCTACGGCATCAACTGAGTTACTGAGTTACATTTTTTTTGGACAGGGAGTCTGAGTTAACGACTCACTTATAGGAATCAACTCAATAACTCAACTCTGAGTTGAGTTACCCACCTCTACATTGCTATCGTACGAATTATTGCCTAAATAAATATTTTACATAAACATTTGCAAATAATTTAAGAAATAAATATTACATAAATCAAAAAAAAAACAAAAGAAAATAATCATTGTAAGAGAAGAATTACTAAGAAAGTAAAGTTTGATATGGGACTAAATAAAATAAATAAATTCATACACAAACAAATCGAAAATAAATCTAGCTTTTCCGGTTTACTTTGAAAGCGATTATTAACTTTTTACATACACTCTGGTCTTCTGTTTAAGGGCAGAGGCAATTAGGGCTTTAACACAAGCCGGCGATGGGTTCGAAGGTGTCATCTGGCGCTAAGTCGGGAAGGTGTACTGGTCTGATTGTCCTTGGCCGGGGTGTCCGGATCGATATGGTGAACGTTGAACCGACAACCCTGAGATGTTAAACAATACTAACTATGTGAGCGTCCGTTCACGTGCCCTACCATTCTCAACTGGCGCCCGCCGAACTGAGCGCGAGTTCCGCACAGTCCTAAACGCAGCAGCCGCCCGCTTCATCCCAAACGAACGAACACCGGAGATCCAACCAGTCTTCCCAACAGAAGCGGCAGTTCTCGCTGACCTGCAAGACCGAACCAGGCGAGCCAATTCTGACGATCCTAGCACCAAAGGCCTAAACGCTGAGACCAAGCGTCTCGTTAACCCAAAGCGGAATACATAGTTGCAGCACCTCAAATCATGCAATCATCGAGGAGACGTCAGTAAGCTGTGGATAACGGTAAAGCCCCTCTAGAACCCGTCGAAGTACGATAACCATGCGGCCATCAAATTCGGTGAATAAATGCACGCCGACTCCATAAAGTGCTCGCGGTAACTGACAGTCCACCAATATTCACCCCCAAAAAAGTGCCATATACAATTCACAAGACCAATGCCACGAAATCTGTCGGGCCGAGATGCCATCTCTGTGCCGATGCTAAAGCAACTGGACGCCACAGGAGTCGAGTAGCTTACCAAACTTCTTAATGCGCCATTAACCATACACATCATCCCGGATATCCAAAAAAAAAACTCGTGAGTGATCCTCGTGCAAAAGCCTGGGGAAAGCGCGGATTTGGGTGAATCCTCACCGATCACTCTTCTCTCCCCGGTGGCTAAGACCCTCGAAGCGCTACTCCTCCCGCAATTAGCTCAACATGTGAAACTTGCTTCACATCAGTTCGGATTTAGGAATCTACATAGCACTACCACTGCACTTAACCCCATCATAATAAAAATAACGGACGGTTTGAACCAAAAGCGCCCCTGTGTCTACCATCATATTTGCACTTGACCTGTCAAAGTCCTTTGACATCATCAATTATGCCACGAAACGGAGTAATATCTCAAGTTCTGTTTAACCTTTACCTTCTACCTCAAGGAGTCTCCATAGTCTCATACGTTGATGACTGCTCTCCTCATTGCTTACCCGTTACCTCCAGGACCTGCCTAGCGCGCACCTTACAAATCTCGGCTGCTTATTAAACAGCAACAATTTTCTACATCTGGGCGAAAGAAATGAGGCTGGAATTATATCGTCGTTTAAAGTACAAAACCGCGTATCAAGAAAATGCAAAACCTTGTATTTGAAGTTGGCGAATTTTATAGGATAAATCTTGTCTCTCTCTCTCTTTTATCCTTATTACCTTCTCTTCTAAAGTCTAAGTATCGATATTTTAGTACCATGAACGGATAAGGGCTTGATGCCAGGAACTTCCGGTGAGCAAATATCTTTTTTGGCACAAATGTCAGTTACGAGGTTTTACAGAACCACGATACACGGTTTTGTACTTTAAACGACGATATGTAAGTATATGCTCGTTGACATAGTCAAGATGCCGACAGTCAACCACCCAATGATACTTCGTGTTACGTTTGACAGAATTCTGCCCTTCTCGGCACACCCTGCTATGGTTTGCAATAAGCTGCGAAGCAGAAACAAAGAAAGCCTGCTTGCGACATATGAGGACCGCACTCTGTACCGCAACCGAATATCTCTTTTTGTCCACCGAATAACGCTTACATGACGAGACAGCAATGTTCCGGGTAAAGGAACACAAAACACTGCTGTCAACAGTCTTCCTGCTAGGATGCCACAGGACAACTCATCCTAACTACAGTTTGACACAGAGAGATGAACCGCCATTGGCAAGCAGTTATATCCGCAACGCGACGACGTTACGGAAATATAGTCCTCTGTGACCGGCCGCCACCTATCGATATGAGCCAATTTGAAATCCCACGCGAGATTAGAACCACATTAAAACCGGAGATCGCAGACACCTGCCCAGTATGTAGAAACAAGAAAATTTGGAGAATCCTGCTGAAGTAACAGTTCTTGGTCAGTGTTTTGGTCAGTCCGGCGGCATAGACCCGACTGTAGCTGGAACAGAGTTTATTGTTATTTGGAACAACAAAACACATTCTCCAAGAACGAAAAATGCTACTGAATATGGCACATCGTCGAAATCTGTACGTCTACAATCCATATTTCGGAAATTCGTTTAAAAATTCACCAAATGTCTTTTTTGGTATCTTCTATCTGGATCAGCATTTTGTGATCAGCATTCCCACTGCCAACCAAAGCTAACTCGATTGAGTCCAGGTTTTTACTACCACATGCTATTGAGAGCTCACGCTCGAAAGGTGGAACTCGTGATTCATGGGTGATGCATGTCTTTGAAAGAAATTATTTGTGATATGTTAATGTTTTATTTTTTATTTTCAAACAATTGTTACTACATGCAAACTTAGTCATGGAGCGATACTCAATTGAACAACGCGTAAAAGTGATTCCAAATAAAATAGTCGTTCTGCGTGATTTTTGCGGGTGACAGCAATATAATCTTTCCTACACTACACCGTTCAGCAGATTTTACCAAAAGACCTATGTTAACACGTTTTCAGCGCCGTATAGTCACCACTTAGAGTCAAAACATAGTGGAGCGGTGAGCAAAGCTTCAATTAAAAAAGTGTATGTACGCTTTGCTCTTCACTATGCGTTTGAAATCGACGCTTTGCTCGACGCTCCACTATGTTTTTGGCCTTAGACGAACGCTGTACTGTAGTGTTTAGCAGTGCGCGCTACTATTCCGCAGGCCTGGGACGCAGCCCAATCTCTGCCCAACATAAAAACTGGATGCTTGAACAACCCACTCGTAAAATAGGTAAGCACCTTACGAGGTAATCCATGTATTCTCTCAGTTTTTAATACCAAAATTGTCATCATGACCAATGTCATCTACTAGTAAATCACAAAATGAACACCTCCGACGACGCATTACGCTGTCAGTTGCAATAACTCCGAGCGACTGCTCTACATACTGCGTAACTTATTTTGAAAAGCGGCTCAGAAGTATGTCTGATACCAAATGTACATTCTAAATTCCTAGTTTCCCAGTGGGGACAATCAGTTGGTGCCGATTTTTCAAAAAAACCATCATCAGCGATGAGGCATATTTTCACCTAACGTGCTCCTTTTTGAAAGAGTCCACAAAAGTCCAGTTTAAAACCAAGTTCAGATAACCTTGCATAGGTTCAGACCACTTGATGAGGAAATTTTCTATAACAGTATGCAGCTGCTTTCCAGATAATGAACTGAAATCCGTTTTTATACTTAAATATTTGTATTTATTCTATTTTATATTCTAATAAATACCTATGTATTTGCGAATCTATAACTAAAAACATTACATATCTATTCGTATTTCTAACTAAGTATTCACTCTGCTTATAACTCTATCCGTATTTACTATAATTTTTTTAATTTGTTAACAAACAAATTTAATGAACTAGTTGAGATTTCTTAGCTGCTTGATGCCGCTGTTCTCCAGTTTCTTAAAGAATTCTATCGAATAAGCAGCCACACCAGATAAGAAAATAAATACGCCGGCAAAATAAAACACCTGATCCCAGCTGTAATGGAACGAAAAAATAAATATCTTATTAAATGATTATTGATATTTACATATGTATAAAAAAAATTCAATTTTCACTTTAGACGTTCTTTACAAAAATCTAACTTACCTCAGCGTTACCTCGTAAATAGCACCAGCGATGGGGGGTCCTGCAATCATACCGACACCCTGTACCAACAGCACTAATCCGTAGGCACATGTAAAATCTTCTAAATCCACAATACTGACACAAATGCTGGGTGTAAATGAAAATGAGCTAGCAAATGTGAAGCCAAATATGACGCATGATAACAACAACAAACTATAGGTGGACACAAGAAAGGGCATTAGCAGCACCGATATGCCACACACTGAAAATAATGTAAACATATGTGCAAACATATAAAAAGCTTTGGAAAAATTTGTGTTGCTTTAGCGATTAATAGCCAAATTTTAATAACAGTACTAGTCGAACACACAGCTGTATTTTGTACATACTTACCCACCATACACGCCGCATAGCAGATATTGACATTCATCCAAGGACGATCACCCAAATAGCCCAGAGTGATCATGCCAAATGTTTGCGCCGTACCAATAACCGAGATTAGTTGCGCACTGTTCGACGTTTCATAACCATGGATTTTCATATACTCCGGCAGGTAAAGGTATGGTATAATAAACCTGTGTGTAAGAAAAGGATATGGTATATTAGAAATTAAGAAAATTTGATCCTTAAAAATTGTGCGATGGTGCAAATGAAAGCTTATTTCATATCGATGGCTGAGTGGAAGATCGACCTATCTCGGCAGCCAGTTCGAAAACGCTCTATCTCAAAAACCTTTTCAAGAACGCCCTATTTCAGAATTCGTTTCAAAAACGCCCTATATCAGCATATTTTCAATACATTTTGAAGTGGGATAGGGCGTTTTTGAACCGAATTTTGAGATAGGGTGTTTTTCAATTAAATTCTGAAATAGGGCGTTCTTGAAGAGTTTTTTGAGATAGAGCGTTTTCGAACTGGCTGCCGAGATAGGTCGATCTTCCATTCAGCCATCGATATAGTTTTGAATGCCGTAGGGCAATTTCATGAAATCAAAATGGCGAAGCCAACATGATAGACAAAAATTATAAAATTTCAAAATTGAAAAAAAAAAACAAAAATGAACAATTTTGCATAAAAAGTGTATTAAGAACTTTTTTTTTTTATTAAATGCATAGTAAACTCCAAACTATACAGCGTCTTTGAGTCCATGTAATGGCTTTTGATGAAGGGAAAATTTTGTTCGCTCATCTGTACACCAAAAATGGAAAGTGCCTCGTACCGATTTTGAGAAAATTGTTCCGCAGAATATTTTTTAAAAGTCGGGACGTATAAGTGTATAGATTTTTTTTATGTGGTATTTTTTTTTTTGTGGAAGGTGTTGCTCCATTTTCTCCATACTAAAAAATTTTTAACATACTTTGTGTGGAAGAAAGAAAAGCTACTTCAAGCCTGCACTTTATTATACTAAAATTTGATGGGCTACAAAACTGCATAGTCAAAACAGTTCTAGAAAATCCGATTAAAATGTTAAAATAAAACTGTATTAAAATATTTTATGCCTTTTTATTCTAAAAACAAAATAGTATGTTTGGATGCAATCCTTTAGAAATGTAATGAGATTTGACAGAATGTACAGGAAGTAACTGAAGGACTGTCTACACTTTGCCGCTGCAGATACGACCATTAAAGGGCCAATTGCGGAACACCTTGTTGAGTTTTCCACCACATCTTGAGCGACAAGAAGGATCGATATTCTGGTTAAAACGAGAAAATCGAGCTCTTCCAATGTACAGTTAATCTCTTGGTCGTTGGAGAGCCCACAGTGAATCGAAACTTGAATTGCTGGTCATAACACTCCACAGCTTTCGTTTTCAACCAAGTTAAATTTGTTCAATGAAAGCCTATACAATTAACAAAAGACCTTTTCATTTGAGTCCAATTTTTAAGTTTTTATTTGTTTTTGCTAAATTTTTTAATGCACAGTGCAGAGAAAGTAGCGGTTTTGAAGAAAATCGACTGCCCTGTTCCTATTAATACATAAATGTTACATAATAAATGCTAGTTGAAATCAATCGTAAGGTTTCTCAAAAAAAAAAAAAAAAAATTCAAAAGAAAAATTCTTAATGTTAAAATAGAGAAAAATTCCTATTAATAAATGTTGCATAATAAAAACCATGATGCAAAAAAGAAGGTAGTTTCAATGAACTGCTATTGACGGATAATAAAATTGTTTGAAATTTTATAAATTGCCACTTTGATAATATCAAAACAATAAATCGGAGTATTTATACCAATGTAATAATAGCCCTGTTCGCGTATGCACTAGCCAGTAAAACCTAGTACTAATTTGACTGGTTTTTACTGAATAGCGTTTTCATAAGCAATCACTTACAAGAAACCAGCAAAAGAGAGAGACTTGACATTTACATTTACATTTTTACTAGTAACTATTTGCTAGTAAGAAAAGTAGCTGATGACATGATGCTTAATGCAATTCATATTACCAAAATAATTGTTGGTGATGCTTTTAGAGTTGTAATTGACAAAATAAACTTATTTAAATATATAATAAGATGGGAAATACTATTTTTCATAGAAAATTGCGCCGAAAAATAACAAATTAATCAGCTGTTCATAAAACTTGCAACTTCTAGCTGGTTTTGCGTTTTCATACCTTCTTGCATATTTCTCTCATTGGGAGTGAATATTAGCTTACTCTCCGAAATTTGGTTACTGGCAAGTTACTGGATGTTTTTGGCTGAAGAATACGAAAACACAACTAATATTTCAAATCAAAAATCATTTCAGTGCTTAGTATTTTTTGTTACTTACGTAACTCGCACTATTTTTATTAAAAATATATAAAATATAGACTATTAAAGGAGACTTCATCGTAATTGTTCTTTTTATTTTATAATAAAAATCATGCGCGCATTATGCTGTTATTTTTTCGTCTTCTTATTTTCAATGCAATCTTGCGATTTAAGATTTCAGCATTAGATTTTTTGTGATTAGCGTATCACCAATGACTTTCACAAATTTTGAATTCAAAGTTTCTAATGTATGCAAAAAAAAACCTGAAGTCGGCTTGAACAGACCGCCCTCCGATAAACAATTAACATATCGTCGTATAAACTACAAAACCGCGTATCAACAAAATCAAAAACTGCGTATTATTTTCTAGAGTAAAAAAACGCTTATTTCAAAATGGTTCTCTTTTTTATAAAGCAATCGCATTTGTGGCTAGTATATTTCAGAACGAATGGATAAAGTTTGAGCCAATAGCTCAAATCCAATGTGAGCAAATCCAATTTTTGGAAAAAAATGTCAGTTACGTGGTGCAGAAGGCAGGATCTAAATACTCTGAACTCTAAATACCTAGGCATAATAATTGACTCAAAATTAAACTGGAAGGACCACATAATGAAAAAATGAAATTAAATTAAAAATCGATTTAGACAACTGTACTGGCTGCTTGGACCCCAGTCCAAGTTGTCACTGCAGAATATAGTCCTGATTTATAAGATGACAATTGCGCCGATCTGGAGAGATGGAATTGAAGTTTGGGGAACAGCTTCTAAATCTAATTTAAGTATGCTGCAACGAGTACAGTCTAAAATACTTAGGACTATAACTAATGCACCATGGTATATACATACCTAACGCAGATATTCACCGCGACTTAGAAATCGATTCGATTGACGAGGCAATACAAAAAGCATGCAAAAGACACACAAGCAGACTACTGACGCACACAAATCCTACAATGAGACGGCTCCCAGACAAAGAAAAATCTAGCCAAAGTTGGCTTGAACGCAAAGCACCATCAGACCTTGTAAATTATACGTAACAAAATTGTATAAAAATTGGCAATGTATGTAAATATCTAAAATGTACTGTATATGTATTTCTACAACTGAGCTTGAGGGCACTGGCCCTTCTATATTACTACCTTTCCTACTTTGTAAATGAAATTACTTTTTGTCTCATGACAGGTGTAATATTTTATGGAAGCAAATAAAAAAATAAAAATGATAGCAATAAAAATGCGGTCGCGAATGTACGAATAATGGAAGTCGCTTTTGGCTGCAAATTGAGAAATGTAAGAAAGTGTTAAATGGAACAGAATATTCTAAAACGATTAATTTTATATTAAAGTGGAATAAAGTAGATTGTGCGTTGAAATATCTCTTACCTTGTTTATACCTACGCAAGAACCGCATTAACAAAAAAGCAATTTGACTCAACACATATTTCTTTTAGCGTTTATACCTACATATGTTTTTACAGTGCACTCGCAGAAACCGTATTCAAAATTATACAAAATGTGTTGTTTTATTTCGATATTTCTTTAATAATTGATTTGCGCGATTGACCGAAATGGAAGCGAACAATAAGTCAAATTTATTTAAATAATAATTCAAATTCAAAATGGGCTGTATAGAGAAAGCCAGACTATTTTCACTTCGCGTCAAATGAGTGATGTGTTTATACCTGTTTTCTAACCGATGTGAGAAATAAAAAACCGATTTGAATTCAAATACGAGTCAATACACTTTTGAAATTCAGAGCGCATTGAAATTTGGTTTATGCATCCGTTTTGAATCACAGCGAACTGGATCAAAGCGCTTTATGTATCGGTATAAACAAGGTATCAATTAGTTTTTTATTTATAAGCATAAGTACCGGTCGCGAACGTACGATTTTTCCATAATTTTTTATACCTTTCATGAACATGAAATGGTATTTTAAATTTGGTCCGATGTTTTTAAGTATCAGAAGAAGAAAATATTGACCCACATAAATGTTTGCCAAAATAATCAGAACGTCGAGCTGTGTCGATTTAGCGAAATTTGGTAAGCGAGTGTATTTTTATAATGGGTCTAATCATTGAACTCGCGTCGATCGGAAATCATGAAATTTTCCTATAATTTTTTGTACAAAAATTTAAAATTTTTCGATCGACACGAGTTCAATGATTAGACCCAATGTAATAATCATTTGTCGGAACCGTCAAAATCGGTCCACTATAACTTATACCTCCCATACAACAGATTGCTCATTTTAGTTCTCGGTCCTGGTTGACCATTGTGTGGAAATGCTTATAAGTATTTGCATTAACAAAAGATTTTACTTACCAAATGAACAAAAACAATATTGATATATTGAATAATGTAAATTTCATATCCGCAAAATGCGATAAATCGAACGTCGTCTTCATGGTGTCAACGAAACGTACGTACCAAGTCTGAAACAAAGAATAAATTATAATAACTTAAGAATTAATTTAATTAAGAATCGATTTTATACAAAGGGACGTATGTATTCATAAAAAATTAAATAGAAAGATTTGAAAACCTTTACAAAGTGTCAGTTAAAATTTTTCGATTTATAGAACACCATACGGTGACTCCGTAGGTGATAATGGGTCTTACTATCGTTGTGTACAGTAATTTTGTTCCTCTTTTTATTCCAAGAGCCGTTTTACAGGCACACAAGGTGGTACTGTCTTTCCTGGTGCGGTCTTCGATACTTCGCTTCCAGCCAAGTTTCATGTCTAGAGTAATTCCAAGATATTTGACCTAGCTTGAGAGAATTAGCTCTACATTGTTTAAGATGGCAAATTTCAATAGAGAAATCTCATACTTTCTCGTGAAGAGTACCATTTCGGTCTTGATGGCATTGACGCTAAGTGCACATTCCTTGGACCAGATGTTTACAAAGCTAAATGAGCCTTTTAATATCTCACTCATTAAGTGCATATAATATCCAGATAAAGCTTATAAAAATGGTGCTTACAGGGCTTATTGGGTCCTAGGCTAGTGCCCTTTTAATATTTCAGTATAGCGAATCTCTTGGCCAGCCGATTTCCTTAGAGGGTACTTCCAAGCATACAAAAAATAAAAAGCAATCGCTTACGTACTACATATTACATACGATTTTTATAACGACACATTTAATGCACACTTGGAATTTTAAGTGACCGATAAGGAACTATCACTGCTCTTCATTAATCCAGCCCACTTAGCATGTAAGAAAATTTATATAAAAAGAAATTAAATTTTGAGTGATCTAAAAACAATAACGGCGACTTACAATGTAAATTTAACTAGAAACTTAGATCAGCTCTCCCTAATTTAAGGAGAGCATCTGGCGGTTGCTGCGCTATAAGCCTCCTTGGCGATAAAATAAGCTATATGTATGTAGACACTAAAGCTGCTTCAAATATATAGCCTTATGTATGAATATTGGAGTAAAAGTTTTGCAAACCTTTTCTTCTTTTTCCTATTGGCAATTTTTTGTCACTTCCGGCACGGTAGGTATATATGTACATTAGACTGCATCACTCCCCATACAAAAAAAAAAGAAGAAAAATCGGTACTGTCATTCCATTGGAATTGTAAAATCTATTATATTCTAAGACGTCCACCAAAATATTTCGGAAAAATATTAAGATTTAAGCGAGCTGGACCGATTTCAAAATACCCTCAAAAATGCAGTTTTTTATGAATAAAAATAATTTCTTAAATCAAGTTTACAACTTACCTGTTCTTCTTCCTTCTGTACAGGCGCTGTCACAAGATTTCTGCAGATATTCGGACACGATGTGGCACGTGTTCGATGTCGTTGTGTGTTCAACATGGCAGCATATAAATGTATTGGATTGCGGTGTACTCTTAACTTCTTAAGAAAATCAGAGTTATGTACTAATGTGTTTCGTGGTGAGGAGGGTTTCTTCGAAAATCGCCGCATACCGATAACGCTATCCGCACGTGCTCGCTTTGTCGGTGGCCTATCCGCTACATCATTTTCCGACTTCAAAACAGATGCTGGAATCTGACTTACTTTTCTTGTGCTGCCATCTAGAACTAAGGACACGTCGTTTTTAAGTGATATGAGAGAAGTCGCACTTTTTCGCAAATCAGCTGGTTGTAGTCTTTCGAATGGTGTGCTCGACTCGTCGTCGTGCAAAGCAATAACAGACACTGTAGGCTTGACAGCTGCCGAAGCCATCGATATCAAATTTTCGCGTGATGGCGCATCCTTATGTCGTAGAGAGCGCCAGCTCATACTCTTCACCCCATACATGCTAGCCACCAAATCCTGAGAACACAAAAAAGTTGGCAAAAATATCTCGCTACCAAAGCGTTTTATGATGCGCTCATGCGAATCTTTTATTCGCTGGTTAGCTTCGGTGTTATTTTTAGTCACCAGCGTATCAAGTACAGCTTCCTTTGTCACACCAGTATCAAGTAGTTTTTTGATTTCATCGAGACACGCGCTTGAGCTTGTCGCACTTTGGGAACGACTTTGCAGACGATTTTCCTCTATTAGCCAATCGGGGTCGCGCATCAGTGCGCCGCTTACGCAAGTGTGCAACATTGTGGCCGCAAGTATAAGCGTAGCACCGCGCCAGCCATAGCCTTCGATTAACGACTGAGTTAGGGGCGCATATAGCAGGGTACCGATGCCAGTGCCGGATGCAGCAATACCCGTAGCAAAGGTGCGTTTCTTATCGAACCAGAAGGTGATGGATACTATTCCCGTGACATAGCCAATACCCACACCTAATCCAGAAATAATACCGAAGGTCAGCATCAACACTCCAACTGAATTGCCAAGCGAAGACAGCGCAAAACCGAAGGATGCTAGTAAGCCACCAAATATGGTCATTTTTCGACAGCCAAATTTATCAACCATATTCGACCAAATTGGTCCCATTAGCAGTGGCACCGAAAAGAACAACGAACTAATCCAGGCTGTCTTCGAGGTTGACTCTCCAAAGTAAGCGAGCAATTCGGAATTGATAAGGCCGAAAGAGAAGCCCAAACCGTCGGCGATGAGTGCGATGATGAGGGAAGCCATGACTATGACCCATCCGTAGCCACCATCCGGTATCTTTGGCTTCCTTTTAGCTGTGTTACTTAAATTGATGGAATCGCACGAATCGTACAAAGTAAGGCTTTTAGGTTTCTGGATATCATTTCCTTCGTCCACTGGGATCACACAGTGTTTGAAGAGTGGATCGTTGACTGCGGGAACGTCACTTGTCGAAAGTGCGGAAAATTTAATATCGGATTTATTTTGTGTGGCTGCAGATGATTGCACATTCCTCGCCATTTCATGGGATGCTTTTGAGTTAATAAAATATTATGTTGGATGTGTTGGGTTTTGTATTTTCGATAAAGTCCGTTTTGAACGCGGTTGAAACATACAAAATTCTTAGCCTTGATTTCAGTTTTCACTAAATATTTTTCCGCTATTTCACTGTTGTTTGCTCAATGGTATTTATAGCCCCAACTTTTTTGTTTTGTATTAAACACTCGACAGCACAAACAAGGCACTTAGACACTTTGCGGATGCGTACGCGGTAGAGTTAACGCTGTAGGCTACTATAAAGGCGAGGAAAACGAGTTGACTGCGTATTACAGTTTTAGTTTAAGTCTTTAGTTCCAAGCTGCAACTTTCTGTAAAAATTTGAAACTATGCTATAAGAAATTAAATATGATTTACCAAGCATAAGTAGTCAAACTAATATTTCAAAAAAGAGGAAATAACAAAACTAAAAAATATCAAAAAATACTAAATTTTTTTTTTTTTTTATAAATCAAAACAAGTATACACATCAAGAACATGTTTGCATTTCTTTTTGTAAAAAAATCCTTATCTTTCCACTTATAAATTTTAATCAAGTAAAAATATTCTTAACTACTTAGTCTACTGTTTGAAATATGCAAATATGCAAAGAATATTTTTGAATTAGAAAATATACTGAAAAATATTTGTAATTTTATTTTATAAAAAATCTAATTTTTGCTCATATACACACATGTATCATACCGCTAACAAAGGTTCTTAACTACTTTAGGCTACTATTTAAAATAAATACGCAAACATTGTTTTTTTAATGTTGTATTTCTTATGAAAGACAATTCCTTAACCAGGCTTTTCCTTAAAAAAAAAGTACGGAAAAACTTTAAAATTTAAATAAAATCAATAAATAAAAATCCCAATTTTTCCTCATATACATACATACATACACTTTAATCAAGTAAAATATTTTCTTACCTATAAGGATACTACTTGGAAAAAAACTTTCTTTTGAATATCCTTCTTATAAATTTTAACGA
Source organism: Rhagoletis zephyria (assembly GCF_001687245.7). Taxonomy (NCBI): domain Eukaryota; kingdom Metazoa; phylum Arthropoda; class Insecta; order Diptera; family Tephritidae; genus Rhagoletis; species Rhagoletis zephyria. The sequence continues at coordinate 168,976 of NW_016157237.1, forward strand.
AATAAAAAATATTTTCAACTGGGCTGCTGCTGGAAATTAATGCTCAAGCGTGTTCACTTTAAACTAGACAGCGTTTAACAAAAAGTGATAATGGAATGAAAATTAAGTAAAATTAATTCACATTATTCGATTACCGTAGGGTTAGTCTTTGTTACAGTGAGAGTTCCGCAGCCGTACTAATATACTGTCTGAGATTTACTTAAGTATATTTAAGAATATTATACGATAAGGTGATTAATCGCAGATTCATAATATGTATAAGTCTTTGAACTACATAAGAGATAAGAAATTGATGAAGACTATACAGTCGATATGAAAAACGTGTTGGCAATTCTATAGACTATAGATTTGAGAACCGAGGGCAAATATTTATAAGCAAAAAAAAAAAAAACAAAAACAAAATAATAGTAATCAAACAAAGTTTAAGTTTTTCTGAGTTCGTATGAATGGCGATTTGTTGCACTCACTCATCCTTGCTCTCTCAACCGCTAAGCCGCAACTGATCTTCTAAGCTCGCATTTGCTATGCTAGCTGGCGCTTGCTCAAATTTTTGATAAGAATTGAGGCTATCAGTATAATATAATAATGCTAACGCGGACTCTACATATATGTAAGTATATGTATGTATATGTCAGTGTTGATTTTGGTAAAGAAAGAAGCGTACCTGATATTGCCAGAATAAGTAGCTAAAATAGTTGTAATGTACCTAATGAAGGATGGCTTTTTTTAAGAATTTGTTTTAGTTGTATGCATAACAATTAAACAAAAAAAAACAAGAAATAAATATTCAAATGTTTTCACGTGCAATTAATTCTAGCAATTAAGATCCGAGAATCTGTGTGACTTCTTTGACATCGAGGGAGCTTTCATTAGTACTGTCGGGCATTGTTCCAAATACGCATGTAGCCCTCTATTGCTGGTTGGATCATCGCTATGCTTCCTTAGCGCGATACTGCTTTGATATTATATTTACAATACTTTCGTGAACATTAATGCCATTCAGGAATGTGCATTTTCTCAATTGCTTTGTCCCAAACTGGTGTGCCAATTAAGGATTCATTATGTATTAGTACCCGTAAAACTGTACTTGTCCAGTGCAGCAGTAAATGCATATAAATCAAATTTTAGTTCGACCAGCATTGCGGGAAGAGTGCTTAGATATTCTAATTTCTCTATGAAATATTTATCTAGAAATCACTCCTATTGCGACGCTCAGTTGGACCTTTCATCTAGATAAGACATTTAATTTAGTAAAGGCACTCGGGCCGTGTTGGCCTCAAAGTGATTCATCGCATCAACTCCCGTCCGACCTCAACGTAACTCTTACTACACAAAGTCCAAAAGATTTACTTGCCTTCGGTCACTGGGGTATATTTTTGTTCAAACAACAGAGACCTGGAGAGAGTAGCTTTTGTTATGGTTTGACGGTAAAAGAAGCATGCGACAGATGTTTGTAGAAAAAGTCCAGAGTTAAAAAATGTGGTCTTTTAATTTCAAGTCGCAACTCCTGAATGAAAAGCATGAACTAGCGGTTTTCTTTACCTTGATGACAGCATGTGTGCGGGAATTTCAATTGCAACAAGCAGCTGAGTTTGATAGACGCACTTATACTCATGATAAAAAAATAGAAAGGTAGAACCGCTGAGAGGAATTTTTCAAATTCTTGACGTTTGCAAGCAATTTAATTTTAAAATTTTACACATAAACTCACACACACTTTCTCATTTTCAATCTCAAACAACAACAACTTTGAACAATTCCTTTTTTTTACTCTCAATTTTATATAATGTTGGCAAACTTAAAAAAAAAAAATCATGGCTGTCGAATTGAGAGAACGGTTTTACCTTAATATGTTTTTATCATGTTTATACTTATGGTGCAATAAAAAATAAGGTGATATCAACAACATAACCTAACTTTTTTACAGTCTTATATAGGGCATCATTTTAACGTACTCAAAAAGGGGGTTAAATATATGCATTTGATTTACTCCTTTTTAGCACCTTTTCCAATTCGCATACCTTTATGGAGAATTTTATTTTAGAAAGAGGAATTCTACATAGGAATTGGATAGCGGCATCTATAGAACATTTTTTCTGTAAACCAGTGTTATCCAGCCGTTCACATCCCTGTAAAAAAATTGTACGACGAATGCTTGAACAATAGCTAATAGTTTACTCCACATAAAGAGATCAAAAGTGGTATTAATCGTATGGTCCTTTGCGATTGCCCCTGGGAGTCATTCTAGATTAGTCGCAGTTTTTGCAGGGGTCACACGATTTGTACATTTTGAAAGTTACAGAATCGGGTTGTTTGGAAATTTTTTATTGGGCTGAACTCATTATTGACAACAATTTTAAGACAACAACACTCTGTGCACATCTACAAATCGAGTGATCTCTGCTTTAAGAACGATAAGACTTTAGAGCACATATATAGGTACTATATAATTGTGCGCTCAAACGAGTTTTATTTTGATCTGTAATCTTCTAAGATCCTTCAAGCTTTCATTTTAAACGCTGAACTTGTTTGAGGCTTTCGGTGATACGAAAGATATTTTTAGGTTACAGGGATCCTTGTTCCGTTGCCCTACAAATTAACTAGCTAATTAAACATTTTCAGTTTATATTTTGGGCTAAAATTATACCTTGTGACAGGTTTTTATAAATATGGAAGCATTTTCGGAAATTTGCACCATTACCAATTTTTACCCAAAAATGGTCTCTAATATTGCTTTGCATGTATGTTGCATTTCGTATTAAAGATGAAATAAATTTTACAATTACTTTTACTATTTTAAATTGTACCTAATTTCCAATGTACCCTTTAAATGGAAAAGGGCCGAAAAAAGTACAGTTATACCTACAAAATCAACACTGCTATATACATACATACATTCAAATTCATTCATTTTAAAATAACTGCCGCTCTCCAGTCGTTGAGTATTCTCTATGCATGTAACTTCAAGCAGATATAGATAAGTGTGGGAGATTTCTATTTTTACTCTATACATATGGACATAAGTATGTAAATCCATTTGTAGCCTCTGGGACACCAAATTCTTCAGATAATAACATCGACTTGCCTAAGTTTAGGTTTTGTCATTATATGTACTGAGATATATTAACTTCATACACCGACCCACTACTCTTTTTATAAATTATCGGATGCACCTTTTTCTCTCTGTATAGAAAATATGTAAATTAGTGCATACAAAATAAACATTTACTTTTTATACTTTATTACATATCCAGAGAAATTGTCGCTATTGCCATAAAAGGTCCACAATCGGTTTTTATTGGATGTTTGGCGTCGTATAAGAGTGATCCCGGCTACATGTCTCTATTGTGCCACTACAGTGGCGTAACCAAAGTTTTTGGAGGGGGAGGAGGGGGTGAGGGGCGAGATGGAGTTACTATGAGTTATGAATAAGGACTTATGAGTAATAATGAGTAATGTGATTAACTCAGTGAGAAGGGAGGACCAGGTTGAATGTATTCACACAAAAAAAATATCCATTCAATATTAAAATTGGTGGGTAGGCATTGTGACCAATGGCAGCCATTAGCTATCAGCACTCCATGGTTTGTAAGCTAAGCTGACTCAATACGGCTTGTCGCCTAAACGACTGACAACCAGTGAAAAATTACTAGTTACTAATTACTACAGATTAACAAGGAATGACTTTTGAGCTAACATATGGCTAATTTTGAATCAGGACTAGTGACTAACGACCTATGAAATGACCTATGAAAGGTTCCTATGACTATAGACAAAATTGAGAGATTTTTATATAGATTCAGTATTATTAGAAGCGGTAGATCCCTAAAAAGACCCCGAAGATATCGAACATGAACACGAATACGAGTACGAATATGTCGACGACGTAGGAAGAATGATGCGAAAACGAATACGAAGAGCCATACGAAGGAAGACCGATACGAATACGAGGGCGCATACGAAATCAAAGACGAAAAAGAGGAAGATTACGACCAAGATGCTTGAGAAAAGGAATACGTGCATGAAAACGAATACAAATACGAACACGAATACGAACTTGAATACGAGGGTAAACACGAAAACGACGACTGTCATTACAATAACGATTACCCTTAGCATTACTTTTACTATTATAAATATCATTATCTTAATGACTGACGGGGGCGCTAGTCCTTATACTACCTTTCACGAGTGTGGGACTCCCACAATCGGGTGTCCTCAATGGACATCCTCGTTTTACAGCGGAGTACGACTTTCACGTATTTTGCGACCCCAATTATGTTATTCAGAGTTATGTCTCCGTATATTTCTTCCAACATTTTGCGCGAAGTCTAGAAGTACTCGCAAGTGAAGAATGTATGGTGCACGTTATCTTCGACGTTTCCAAAGCAGCGACATAACGGTGAGTCTACCCTGCCCATCCTATGAAGGTACTCTCGGAAGAAACCATGACCGGTGAGGAATTGCGTCAGGTAGAAATCGACTTCCCGGTGCGGTCGTTTCAACCATGTCTGAAGGTCGGCTATGAGGATGCGCGTCCATCGACCTATCGTGCTCACGTTTGTTGCGATTGCTGTAATAGTGGAACACGAGCACGAATTGCCAATGCCATTACCACTACCATTCATATTCACATTACCAATGCCATAACCATTACAACTACTTTGTTAATACCATTACTTTAGTTTTATCTTAACCTTAATCATTATCTTTATATCTTATCCCTTGTCCTTATCTGGGTGCATTTGCATGAAAAACACAAAAAAATAGTTTTATTTTCTAAGCCCATAACGATTACATTGTTATTCGAGTATGGGGAGTCGCACTGCATCATTCGTTTTTTAAGTTGCCTGCACGCCTAGACACAGTTTTTTTTTTAGATTTTGCTTCTAAGGCAAATTTTTCAGATGTGATACCTTATTTTATGGTTTCTAACTCTTTTCTGGTTGGATTTTCAGCAAAATTTGTTTTCAAAGCTGTTCAGAATGTCTTAAGTCTTAACTTTTGTGAACATACTAAGCCCCAAAAATCAGTCTTGCACCCAATTACATAGGTGGAAAATCCGAAAGCAGTAGAATTTTATTTGTACAGGTACACAAATCGATTTTGTGAAGCAGAGGGTAGACCCCAGTATTTCTAAATTTTTGGGGTCAGTCGATTAACTTTCCGCTGGAGAGTATAAGAACCTTGCGGCGACGTGCGGTGGAGGCTGATTGCTAAAAAATACTTTGTACACTTTAAACCACAGCTGGGCAGCGTCTGCCCGGTGGGCGACTGCGCGGCGTATTCGCGTATACATACATGCTCTGCTTGGAAAGTCAGCGAAAGCTTCATTCAACCGCACGACTTGTTCGCACGCACACTACAAAAATGCTCTGCCGAAGTTGCCCACCTCTGCTTTAAACTAGACTGAACTAGACTTAGCATAGACTGAACGCTTCACATTGGCAGATCCCTATAAAACTTGCAGGAAAAGGTAGCAAACGTAGCTCGATTTTGGTGAAATTTGCTATTTAAAACACTTTCTCTAAGGAAAGAAGAAGAATGAAAACTGGAAAAAGTTGGCGACCTGCCACGCCCACTACACTAGTGGCCGGATAGGGTAAATGTTATCGGAATTCAATGAAATTCGGTTTATAACTTCGACTACCCTAAGAAGACATTAATCTGAGAGATGGTAAAAATCGGTCTACTGCCACGCCCACCAGACATTCGAATTCTGAATTCTAATGTGGCAAGGACTAGTAAGGAACCTCCAAAATACCATACATTTGGTACAAGATCTACTTTTGCATAAAAATTGTAAGTGGGCGGCCAGCCACGCCCTCTTACTAGTGGGCGGGAATGGGAAACACACTTACTTCAACCATTTCAGCAGTCGCGCAACGGTTCAATTAAAAAAAAAAAAACATGTGCATTCCCCTGAACTTTGTGAGTTCGGTGGGCATTGTAATAGGTTAATTTCGACTATATTTCAGTTAAGAGTGTAGTGGGCATGGTAGTCCGCTAAATTCTACTATTCTTCATATTTATTCATTCCTAAAAAAAAGTACTTGACGTTACAATTTCTAGTAACATCGGAGCACATTTACTACTTTTTGTCACATTTTGTTTGGGGCTCTTCCACTGTGCGACCCTTTGAATTTCAGGTAACGATATGTATTACTTACATTTATTTTTCAATTAAAATAAGAAAATAAACACGTTAATAAACACAACAACCATTTACTAAATTTGTATTTGTGCCAAAACCATTTTATTTTGCAATAATAAATTATTACTTAATTCGATTTGACTCAACTAACAATATCTTACAATCAAGATAGAGCCTATTTACACGAACTTATTGGCAAGAAGTATAAGGAAGTCAGCAGTAGAGTTCGACCGATTAATCGGCGCATGCCGAGGCTAGTATCGACCAAAAGAATCGGAATCGGCCGTTTTTGGCCGATTCTTGAATGAGGTATTCTTATTTAGTTATTCGATTATGTTTTTCTTTTGTTATTATACAAATTTATAAAAACATTTGTTCGTGTGCCGTTTTTGGCCGATGCTGATTCTTTTGACCTATACTGGCCTCGGCATCGGCCGATTCAGTAGGGTAGGCAAGCACGCACGGTCATTTAAATAGAGGGCTTTTTTCGACGTTTCGCTTCTATCGAATTCACTTTTTCGTATTTGTGCTTTTTGGTTACTAAACCCAAATCTTGGTATTTATAAATAAAATTTTTTTTCAGTGCACTGGGCTACAGCGGCCGTCAATTTAATTAGCACATCAAATATGACACCTTTTTTTAATTGTGCCAAACACTTTTTTGTAACAACAATAAACTATTACCCGATTCAAGTTGACAAACAAAATTTGAAGGTCATTTCAGCCAAAGCTTTGTTTATTTTTCTTCACTATTGTTTTGGTTTAATTAACAGTGTGATTCACTCAAAATAGCGATTTCGGAAGTAGTAGGTACGTATACAGAAGAACCGATTTCTTTCAAATAAGATGATCAACTAATTTGCAAACTTCCAACAACCAAATATTTCGCCGTGTTGTGGTATGCTGTCCGGTAACCAATGTTGATGATAATAACTAGGGCATTGAATTTTATGCAAAAAAACTAGAAATAAAACCAAAACACAAAAGAAAAGAAATATGTGCGTAACAAATGCAAAAAATAAAAAAAAAACAAAAGAAATATGTGCGTAAAATATGCGACAAAAATTGAAAAATTGGTACGAATAATTAAAACGAAAAAAATACATTATGAATTCAAAAATATGCGCACCAAAAAAAAAAATTAAATGTACAGTTTAACAAAATCAAAGCAGTTGTAGAAATTTTTGAAATGACCTAGTACAAGTTGTCGGTGAGGTCGAATAATCAAAAAAACGCAGTTTAAAGTTTTCTATAATACATAAATACAAACCGGAATTCCCAACATATTCATGAAAGTGATTTTCGTAATTTCGCCAATTAGTTTTTAGGTAATTTCAAGGCTCATATATTAAGAATGGGAAATTACAAATACTCCATACACTTCTCCACTTATATATATGTATGTATGTACATATGTGTGTATGCAGTTTCGTGAAGTATTCATCTAGACTTGCGACTAATACTGAGTCCCCCAAAAATACTGCTTTCACTGCTACACAGTGTTATATAATCAAAAACATCTTAGGTTTATCGTGAGTGGGTTTTCGTTGTTTTTGTTTTTTTTTGTTTTGATGTATTAAGGTGATTGAATCGGTTTTCGAGACTGGCTTTCGCCGGTTTTTTTTGGACATCTATAGGCGCTTTTTTTGGATTTGGATTTTTCGAATATCGAATACACCGAATTTTTTGATAGAAAAACCAGTTTTTTCATTTCATGCTATGGCAGCGAGAGCACTACTCAAATCCGAAAAGAGTCAGAATAAATACAATAGAGTATTAAAAAAAGTTAAAATAAGACTAAACAAATTTTTGCTCTAAAAAAGTGAAGTTAATTTGCTTTGCTCTTTTCTAAATACAAGCTATCTTTACTGGTAATATGTAGTTTTATTGTAATTTTTGGTCACGACTTCATAAAAACATATGGATTTTGAATATATGAAAACTATGAAAAGTAAAACCGCTTTATCCGATTTTTACTTAATTACAAGACCGGGAACAATTTTTTTTTTAAATTGCAATTTTTCGAGTAACTCGAAACCCGGTTCTGGAAAAAAGGCGAATAATCGAACACCCTAGTATGTATACACAATAGGGCGGCTCCCTTTTTGGTTTTTGATGTGGTTCTCTGTACTTCAAATCATTTTAGGTAGCTGTTTGCCTAGATTAGCATATATGATTCTTTTTTTCCGGGAAGTGCACCAGAGAGCGATCTATTCGAAAAAGTTTTATTTATCGTCCGATTTGTAGGATCCATTTTTTATTTTAATATGTTCCGTTTTGTTTGAAATTTGGCGCGTAGGCAGCTTACTGCCTGGATTAACATATAGGATACTTTTTTCTTATAGGTGGACCAGGGACCGAACTGTAATATAGAATAGAATTGAATGCTTGTTTTACAGTTCGAAATGTTTTAAGGCGCCGCAAAGCAAGCGGGTATTGGCTATTTATCGATACTTATTATCTATACCAATTATGTTAAGAGAAGTGCCACCTTTTTGTAAGAAGTGATCCCGCGAACGGATGTTCCAATTTTTTTGAAATAGGCTTTTTGGTTAAAGCCACCGCACATTTCTGGAAGCATTTGTGGTAGAGTCCTGGAACTTGGTATGAAAGTTTTGAAATCAAATTCCTTCGAAATATACAGAAACTTTTACCTATCTATAAATACATATATAATTCTTCAGTACGTGTGTTTTCCTAAACGACCGAAATGATTTTAATGAAATTTTTGTCCTAAAGTCCCTGCATAGTTTAGGTTCACAACTTAAAATGCCAAGCGGTGCTGCAGTCGAGTTATAACTAAAAATCGTATTTATCGTCCGATTTGCCGCATAAATAAGATGTCGAGTTATTGCTAAAAATCGTAAAATGAAGTCATTCGGAGAACCAGGAATCAAAATCAAATTACCACCGTTAAATTGACCACCATAACCATTGCGGTCCTTCCTTTACGGCGACTAAACAAAATAAAGACAGTTCTTGATGAAATTTTTGGTTATGCAGTTTTATAGCCCATATCACGAATGATTGCATGTTATTTCGTATGGAAGAAAATGCGCAACACCGTCAAAAAAAGTTAGCCAACAGTAAACGGAATTTTGTAGCCACTTCAATCTGCATGCCTAACATTTCAACAAAAAATTCTGATTAAAAACTTTTGACATCTTGATTAAAGTTTTATGAGTTCTATTAAATTTGAAGCTTTGTGTTACTAAAAATGAATTTAAATAGAACACATTTTCAAGAGATTTAAAAAAATTCCCTGCACGATTTTCTGTGACACACACTATACATATAATGTGGATTTAAGTGAGAAAGCGTAGATGTACATACAGAAATTTTGTAAGCGATTTCTCGGGACTGCAGCCGTATTAAGCCGGCTAAATACACTTGCGTTGAAACCTTCAATGATCTTTTAATAGAGAAAGTTATTCTTCCCAAAAATGCTGCCAAAATGCTGAAACCTTCGAAAAGAATTTTGCCCACTTTACTATGCAAGCGAACGAGTTTTGTTTACCAAATCAATATAGAAACATTCCGTTTATAGGGAGGCGCTCAACAACTTTCCCGGCCAGTTAAATAGCGCGGACTAGTTGATCAATGGACCCGTCGGTGAAAAGAAAGCGCTTGGATTTTGACGATTTCTATTGCTTGTGCTGTATATATGGCATTGGCCTTGGCTTATAGGTTTTAGTATTTAGCACTAAAATTTGGAACTAATTTTGAAAAAAAAATAGCAGAAAAGGAGACTAGTAATATTAGATTGATTGACATGCACCCAAAAATGTCCGCCAAGAGGAAATACAAGTATAATGCAAAACAGTAGGTTCTAAAAATGAAAATATGCTATGAAATTTGAAATAAATTCTAGGATCGAAATAGATTTTTTATCTACAGTGTAACTTCGATATAACGAACATTAATACAACGAAAAATTCAATATAAAAAAAAGTTTTACTGAATCCCCCGAAAAAAATTTTTGTTGCGAAATGGTCCATAAAAAAATGCTCCATGGATATAACAAAGAAATTTGCAGCATGAAAGCCTTCTAAATATATTGACGGTTAACGTTCTATTAGTCGAAGTATCGACTCAAAAGCCTCTAAATGGCAAATTCTGAATGTGTTGACGGTTAGAGTCTTTAGAAAAAGTTATACTTATAATGAATTTTTTCTAAATTTTGCATTTTTCGTATTGAGTTTTCGATATTCTACATGTAACTTAACGAACACGCGGATGCGTGCTCGAAAAAATTAAAGTTGGTTTCCCTAGGGATAGAAATGAAAAGCAAGATTAGCAGTACAAGTGTATATTTACCATTGAGCTCCCAAATAATAATGAATACAAAATATTACCTAAAGCTATCGCTAAGTATCTAAACGGCCCGAATTAATTGATTGGTTGCTGACGCTGCGCTTCCCACGATTTGCATTTTGGCTGCATAAAACCGATTGGTATCGCTTACGTTGCAGGTCAATCGATGAATCGATTTTTGAAGATGATCTTTGGTGTGCGTCGTTGGCTGATCCTAATCTCTTGTTTGGTTTAGCCTAGGAAAGTTGGTTGTAGTCGTAAGTTTTTTCCAGATGATGTAACACACGGCTGCCAGGATTGTCAAGGCAATAGTGTCACAAAGGAGGAGAAGTTGCTTTAGATGGTGAATATTTTTTATGCTGAGCCCGTGGATGTACTCCAGATTTAAATTCAGCCCATCACTTGTAACGTTAACCAAAGCGGGTGGCAAAGCCTGCACTGTGCGTACTGATTTGCTGGTGAACGTTTGATTTCCCACCATCACCGTTTCATTATTTAGTAAAATAACGTATGTTCCGTTGAGGACCGCGGAGTAGTTCCTCCCCTTCAATGGTCCTTGAAAGTTTGTAGTAAATATTGTTGCATCGGCGATCATTTCAACAATTACGTTGTTGTCTGGTTCAAAGTGGCATTTAGCATCGCCGCCCTTCACTAATCTAGCCAGGCATCCGTCTTCAGGAAGTTTCGTTAAAGATTTGGGTGAGCAGATTGTTGTATTGCTAATCGAAGGACAATCCTCGTTCAGTCCGAACGTTTCTTCTTCGTTTACCAGCATCTTCTTGTAATTAAGTTCAACGTGTTGTCCCCTTATGATGGCGGCGCGTGTTGTTAAAAGTCGGTAGCCATCTGGTTTGACTTTTGGTATTGATAATACGTATAAAAGGATACTACCGTTTGAATACACGGAAGCCGATCCGTATTCTATAGCTTCGATGGTATTTTGATATGGCAGCGAATCTTCTTCTATTAAAAGTCTTTGTA